>NW_020897693.1:15466800-15572437 GCF_003984885.1 Neopelma chrysocephalum
CTCTGCAAACACACACATATATGTATGTGTAAAAATAATCTCTGCAACTGGAAGTGTGGCCTGTTTGAGCAAGTAACCCTAATAAGCAGCCTTCATTTTTAGGATCCAGCTTCTCCCTCAATCCTTCCTTTGTAACTTTTGAAGAGATGCTGTTTGGAAAATCTCCACAACAAACATGATCTTGTTTATGTTTTCAAGGTCGTTACACAGCTGGTATTATCTCAGTGAAGCTTAAAGAAAAGTTCAGTGAATTCAGACTTGAGTCATTCATTGGCTTTGCGGTTATTTGCTTACCAGAGACAAGATGTACTTCCCAGGTGTACTGAAAGTCCAAGGCCTCTGAATATTAACGTCAACAAGATGAACTCCTTAGGATATTCTTTGTATGTTAATGTGGCTGTAACTTGCAGTCTCTGCCCTGAGGGCAGTGATGTACCTGGTTAACAGGAGACTTAGTAACTCTGTCATTGTTCATTAACTGGTACTGTTGTGTGAAGCTGTCCTGTCTCATCACTGGTGATCGGGAGACCTTCTTGTTGCCAAATGCCTGTTCTGTATGTGCATGGATAGAGAAGCAGCTGAGCTTCGGGGTGCAAGGGCTCAGAATCCTGCAAAGGATGACCTGTTTCCTTCTGCCCTGTGGCTTTCTGAGCTGCCTCTTCCCCAGTCTCTTCTGCATAGGTGTGTCTGGCTTGGAGCTGGAAAAAATGTGATCAAGGGGAAGTGATTAGATCATTTAGCGAGCAACTTCTTTAGTGAGCTGGCTTCTTGGGTCGCTAGCCAGGTGTGCGTCTAATCTGGTCCTGGCTTCTGGATTGGGATAATACTGCAGAAAGCAACTGACCTTCAAAATGACCTCAACCTCATGCAAATTATTGTGCAGATAAACATCTTTATGGAATCAGCAACATGCTGATCCTTTCCTAGGGACAAATGCTAGTTGCTTTGGTCAGAGAGAGCCAGTTCTGCAACCTGAGTACATCAGTGGGAGTTCCTCCTTCTCCAGGGTTTCTTGATCAATCTGTCTGCAAATGAACCCAGATAACCTTGGTCAATGTTGTGGTGTGAAAAAAAGGGAGGGAGGTAAGATCAGATCAGGGAGAACTTTAAAGGTTTTCAGCGTCCAGCCTGGTAATAAAATCTTGAGGGAGACACCTTGTTGCAATGTGTAAGGCTTGGGTGTAGGCACAGGGAATGTTGTGCTTGCCTGTTGTGTTAAGAAGCACTTGCACTGCTTGAGACTGGCTGAGGTTGCTTCAGTGGACCAGCTGGACTTTGACCCAGAGGTCCCACCTGCCACATCAGATGCAAGATGTGAAGAATCGGGGTATGCTGCAGAACCTTGGTTCACAGTGCTTGCTGCTGCATCTCTGCATGTGCCAAGTTGGATATTTCTCCTTGAGCAGGCAGGAGGGATAGCAGAACTGAGCCAGCGTGCCAGCCTTACAGGGCATTTGAGGTGTTTGTGGGGGTAAAGGAAATAGCAACTTGAGAAAACCAAATCTGGTGCTGGCTTGACCTCATCCTAGCCTGGTGGAAGCTGGCAGTAGTACATCCTGTAGGGCCTGCCTTTGCTTTATGTCCCCTGATGTTAGAGCCTGAGAAGTGGTGGTGAGGAGCAACTGGCCAAAGTACATAGAAACAACCTGCAGCTGCTTTGTAACCAATTATTTCCTTTCCTTAAGCGAGAGAATCTGGGGAAGAGAGGGCAGCCTCTTCAGGCTATTTAGATGCATTAAAATATGAACCTTCTTTACTTGAGTTGGAGTATTGGGGCTGACTGGCAGAGCTCCTTGCTCTTGGGAGCACGTGTGCTGTCCTTGAGGGTTTGCATGAACTTTGCACTTGCTTATAAATCTACTGAGACGGTGATTTCCACAGCTGTTGTACTCTGGTTTGTTTTGTGGTTCTTCCTCCTTCTCTTTCACTGCGCTCATAAATGAGTCCCTTATTTGTGCTGTACTGTAACTTGGCAGCTGAGGTGCTTCAGCTGCCAGAGCTCATCAGGAAGAAACCTGCAGGGTGAGCATAAGGGTGGTGCTGCAGAGGAGGGCTGAGCTCTTACCGGCAGAGCTGCGTGGCACAGGCGTGTACAGTGCTAGCCTGAGCCACATCTCATAAACTTCAGTGAACACTAAACACGCAGTGCTTGCTGGGTGGAGGCAATACAGGATCTAATTTGAGAGAGCAGAATTGCAATTAAAAATTAACTTAGCCTCTCTGTCCCTTGATTCATGTGGTTATAATGTCTGTGCATGAAGTTTCCTCCTCCTGCCTCTCTGCCAGTGGTGGGTCCAGGAGGCAGAGGTGTTCAACTCTCCCCATATCACCTGTCCTTCTCTGCGGTCACCTTTTACAGGAGGGGGGCTGGGAGTATCACAGGCTCCTGCAACAAAAATAAGTTGTGACGGGACTCCTGCTGTCGCTAACAAAGCAGGCCTCTGTCTGCCTCTCCACAGGCACATGTCCTGGATTTTGTGCTCCTGCTCTACATACAGGTCTTGCTGTCATTGCTGTTGCTGGGAGAACGACAGGCCTGAGAGCTAGAGGTGAGGGAGGGGGCAGGAAGCCAACTCCGGATGCCAGTCTAGCCTGTGCAGACTTGTTCTGTTCCTCCCCCGTGGGAAACCCCAGCGTTCTGGATCAATTGATGCCTTCCTGGACTTAGTTCTCCCTTCAGGTTCTGAGGCTGAAGCTAGGCTAAGAAAGACCCAGAATCAACTACATAACAGCTGACCAGGCTGTGTTGGCAACCAAGTTTTTATGGCAGTGGTGCCTCAAAGCAGCAAACTGCATAAATAATCCTGCATGTCTTTATGCAGGATGGGGAAAGAGAGGCTGGGAGAAATGCCATTCTTGAAGCTGATGGTTTCTTCTGACATCCTCTTCAGAGGTGGCATCAATCTGGAGAATGACAGGGAAAATTTGGACATGTATAGGCAGGATCGTTGAAAAGAGTGGGTGTTGCTGCTTGGGGAGGAAGATTAAAATAGTCAAAGCAGTTGGGGTGGAGAGGAAAAGAAAGAAACAAACAATTGTGGACAATCAGTGGAATTTTAAAACTGCAAACTTAATGTATTAAACGTTTGCATCTGTTGCTGCGGGACATTAAGGCTCAAAACTTGACCAATTTCAAAAGGCAAATGGGCAGCTTTGTGGCGGTGGTACTTAGTCCATGTTTTTGCTGTTGAGTGGCCTGTGGATATGCCTGGTTGTGATAACTCCAAGCTCATTTGCTTCCAAACCTGACCTATCTCAAATTTTGTTGAGCTGCTGCTTCTAGTGTTGCTAGTTTTGTGACTGCTTGTGCAATTTCATAAGGGAGGGTTTTGGGGAATTTCATTAATGCAGTGAACAAAAAGAAGTTACTTTCTGAAGAACAGATGAAGAATTGGAAAATCTGTAATGTTTGAATATGTGGAACCCTAAAGTATTTTAAAAGCTCAAAGCAAAACTCTGAAAACCTATTTATCTTCTGACTTGAAAACTGTACTTTGAAGTACTTTATGGCTAGGAGCTATGAAAGAGATATATTGCCCCGTGGAAAGAAGAGAATAGTGCATAGTCCTGTAATGCACAATTGGGGTTTATTGGGTTTTTGAATAAACATTGAAGATGGTATGCCTTTAACAAATAGCTAGGAGTAGAAGAGCCCTGAAAGCAATACTTTACACTTGTTACCTCAGGCATGTCTTCTGCCACAACAGCTCTTCTCAACTTGTTTGACTACTTAATTAGTTTATATAACTTATCAATGACTTATCAAAGAAGTATGGGCAGAGTTGGAAATAGGTAGCACAGGGCTATTTCTTAGTGCTAAAAAGCAAGTCAGCAACTACTGGGACTTGCCCCTCCAGTTTGAAAATAAGGAGAATTGGACCTGGAACCAGGCATCTTAAGGTAAGAAGTCCAGTGCATTGGGCAGGAGGTTACCTAGCTTAGTTCTTGGCTAGGTTGAAGAGTAGAAAAACATTTGTAACCCCCACCATAGACATACGTTATCGGCTAGGGTCCTGGCTGCCTCAGTTCTGGTTAGACTCCCAGGCTCCAGTTTGTGATGCTATTAAGAGGAGATGTGTTCATGGTGAAGCCAGTAAGCAAGCCAGGCAGATGGGAAATTTTACATCTAAGTTATCCTCTTCAAGTGCACTCTTAGGTCTTGGTGCCTTTCAGGATTAAGGGCCTGAGAGAACATTTTTCCTGAAGAGGAAAGGAGGAAATCTGCTAACAGAGAGCCTTCACTCATTTTTCCTAGGTTGGTAGTGATGCACCTGTTGTATAGTGCATCTGTGCTAGATCAGAACCAGCTCACAAGTGATGGCTGCACCCAGGGACACTGGAAATGGTAATGCTGTGTGTTTGATATTTGGTGCACATATGCACCAGAAACTTTTACAGGAGCTTTCCACGGCTCATTTGAAGGACCTACTTTTGGGTGCTGCTGGCTTTATGGACTCTGACTGAGGAGTTAACTGAATAAAAACTGACCGAGATGTTGCTAACCTGGCTGTGCAGTAAGAGCTCCTTAGGTGCAGTGACTGCTATATAGATGAGATTTTTGAGATCAGTCTGTAGCACAGTTGGATGAGGTCGTATTTCTGTGCTGCTTTCCCACCTCAGTAGCATCTTGCTAGGTGCTGTGCAGCGATGGGCTTAGCATAGTCTCTAGCTATGGCATCCCTTGAAGTTAGACCAGTAGTGTTATCTTCAGCCGCAGAGTTCAAACTTGTGCTCTCTCCTGGTAGTTAAAGGGTGACCATTGCTTGGTGGGAAGGCTAGCCAGTTATAACAAGGCCCACATACCAGTTTAGCTCCAGAGTTAACCTAAATATTTAATAGGATTAAGCAAAAGCCTTTGATTGAAACAAAAGAACATACTGGGCTCCAGTAATCGTTGGTACACCCAGGTTGGCAGAGGGAACCCTGCTGACCTTACTCTCTGTTGGGGCTATTTCTTCCCAGGCTAGACTGGTGACCCCAGCCTAGTATTGCTCTTCATGTGGCTGTTGATTCTTAAAGCAGCATGGTCTGTTTGCAAGCAAGCAAGGAGATGTTTGCACCAAGCAAGGAGCTTGGTAGAGCAAATTATAAGGAACTTAAAAGTCCTCTGTTGCCTAGGCAGGAAACATAACTGAACCTGGGGAAGGAAGGAGAAGCAGGAAAGCTGACAGAATCACAGAATTGGTAAGGTTGGAAGGGACCACAGTGGGTCATTTGGTCTAACCTCCCTGCTCAAGCAGGGTCATTCTAGAGCACATTGCACAGGATTTTGCATCCAGTCAGTTCTTGAATATCTCCAATGAGGGAGATGCCCCAATGTCTCTGGGCAATCTGTCCCAGTGAGCAGTCACCCACATTGTAAAGCTCTTCTTCCCATTCAGGTGAAACTTCCTGTGCATCAATTTCTGTCTGTTGTCTCCTATCCTTTTGCTTGGCAACACCCAGAAGAGCCTTGATCCATCTTCTTGAAACCCTCCCTTCAGATACTTATAGACATTGATAAGGTCACCTCTCAGTTGCCTCTTCTCGAGGCTGAACAGGCCCAACTCTCTCAGTCTATCCTCATAAGAGAGATGCTCCAGTCCCTTAATCATCTTTTTTGCCAGTGAATCCAGTGGACTTACTCCAGGAGCTCTGTGTCTCTCTTGTACTCTCTTGATCTCTGAGATGTTCCCCCACCAGTTCTCATGTGTTGCTCAGCTGTGCTGCTTCCCCAGGAGGAGGCTCATTTCAGCAGTGGGATTGTTTTTTGGGAGTTTTTTCTAACTTCCGAACTCTTTGGTGTCAGACAATTGAAGTAGCTTGCATCACTTTTTACCACCAGGAGCAGTAGCTAGAGTTGGTGTTTTGGCTGATGCTACTATTGCAAAGTCTGTATAAATAGTGGTGGAATTAGCAGTGTATTTGTTATTAAATCTCTTCTGGAACTGCTGGTAGCCCTCTTGGCAGCAGTGTCTGTAGTGACAGCAGTGTCCTGTTTTGCTGTCCTGAAAAGGCAACTTGGGTATTCTATGGAAGACATGCTATCTGTGCATATGCACTGAGACTCCCCCAGATGATCCAGAACTCTGCACAGGATAAGGGTGTTGCTCTGAAGTTGCCCAGAGGACCTGTCTGTAATATAACTGGTTGTCTGTCTGCTTTCCCCTTAGGTCCCATAAGTGAAAGAAGATGGGATCTGGCTGCCTAAAAGTCACCAAGTACTTCCTCTTCCTCTTCAATCTCCTGTTCCTTGTAAGTATTGTGGGCATCTGTGGAATAGGAAGGAAGGCCTGGACCAAAATTAGCTGGAAAGTGTTTTTTTGATGGATGTTGGCCCAGTGTGTTCACTAAATAAAATGGCCACAGTTTTGAAAAGAGGGAGGGAATCCCTGAAGCTCAGGGATGTCAGAGCTGCTGTGTATGTCTCAGGTGTGCTGAGCAGCTCCGCTCCCAGAACCCACCTGCTGTCTCCAATGCACACAGCTCCCTTCCTGCACTGGGAAGGGAAAGAGGAGTTATAGGTTCTTTCTGGAAGGAGAGTAGTTGTAAGTACTTTCTTGGACACATCTGGAGCAGCAGCTGAACTATCCCTGAGCAGCAAAGCTACGAAACCTGCCAAGTAATGGCAGTGCCCTCCTAAATAGGCCAGGCAGGCTTCAAAGAACAACTCTAATTTTGTTTGAGTCCCAACGGCTGGTTTTGATTTTTAACAAGATGAATTAGTCCAAGTGTGAAATGGAGTTGGGAGGTAGGGCAGACTGGGGCAGGCTTGTCTGGGGAAATGAAGCAGCCCACTGGGTGCAGTTATTTTCAAGTGTGAGGCTTAGCAAAAGATGAACTCCTTTGGAACAGAATGGGTTTGGGAGGGCCACACACATTCTTGCATGTATCCCTTTTTGAAGCTTAGATATTTTGTGTCATGTGGACGGTGTTGGTGATGATCATACTGTTGGTGATGCCTGCTTCCATGGAATTGTGTAGTGAGGATGTACGAGGTTTCAGCTTTCCGCATTTCAGCAAGGAAATAGCCTATCTGATATTGTTACACTTGTGCAGCGTGTAAGGAGAAGGAAGGGTCAGGTTGGGAGAGAAGGAAGGGAACTGGAGCATGATAAGGTGAGCACAGCTTTCTGGTCTCTGTCCCTGCACACAACTTCCCTTTTGCTTCCTGCATGGCTGTACTGTGCTGCTAGCACACAGAATGAACTTGAGGCACATCTGGATCTGTTTTCCCTTGGCCTACTGTGCTCACTCTTTGCTCTTTGCATTTTGCTTCCATCCTAAGAGTAGTTAGCTGTGGTCTATCGGCCCAAAGTCAGGGGTGCTCAGAGCATCCATGGGGAAGGTTCTTGGGAGAGAGGGGAGAGGAGAGTTTTTTTCAAGTGCTACTGGGACTTCCAGAGTATGATTTGGTCCACTTTAAAAATAGGAAAAATCCAGCTGAGTCCAGGCCTGTCCCCCTATTAGTGCAGGACTCCTCTGAAGGCATTAATATTCAGACTACCTCCTCTCTTGAAGAGGTGATAAATTCTAAGCAGCATATAACAACCAGTCTACCCTGGTAAGCAGAGCTGTATTTGTTAAGGCAGTGTTTGAGTCTTGCTAAAACCCAATACCTGGGCACTGGCTAGTTTTTCTTTATGCCTAAACCTAGGTCCAAGTTCATAAGCAAATCTCTGTACAGAGAAAGTTCTCTTCAAAAAAGCCAGCCTAGCATATGAGGAAAGGGGAAAGATGACAGCCCGATATGCTACAATACCTTACAATAGTGTCACTGTTTTTGCTGTGTGCTGTCAATGGTTATTGTGGTATCTCTATTCCACATTGCCTTTCCCTCCCTTCTTTGCTGAGCCGTGGTTGCAGGCAGCCTGTGGGGATAGATGTGCTCTCAGGAGGCAGAGTTGAACTGCTTTATTGGGCTGACCCACGTCTGCGCTGCATTTTCCTAAATTTTGGGAGACTGGGAGGATGGCAGGCTCTGAATCCTTCTGTGGATGCTGAGGAGGCTTGACCACTCCTCTCTGGGTGGCAAGTGATGGGAAGAAGATGTTCTTTGTCTTGTGCACATTCTGCTCCAAACCTACTCCGGTGTAGCACCCAGCCCCTCTCTCTCTTGTGAAAAGCTGGTCTGGTGCACTGAGCTGGGCCAGGAGAGTAAGAGCTTTAAGACAGGTTGTGTGTGAGAAGGTCTGTGCTGACTGAAGGGAAGCTGCTTTAAATGAGCTCTTTAAGCCTGCCATGCACCATGGGCACTATCTTCACCTCGGGCTGCTCTGTCAATGTGAGGTCTCCAAAGCCACTGTGTTCTGGAGTGGAGCTCGATACTTCTCTAGAGTGAAGATTTTGAGTGTGCTTCTGTCTTGACTGATGGCAAGCTTTTTGCACGTGCCAGATGTTGAGAAAGGTGGCATCCATTACTGTCTCGCTATCATAGGAAATAGTTGACCTGAGAAGTTTTTCCATTATGGTTGTTCAAAGTCTGAATTGGGGAGGGGAGCGTGGTTATTCTTGAGTTTATACAATGTGGTAGAGCAATACTAATCTAGCAGAGAAACTGCTTGTGTTGAGTTGCTGGGAGTTCTCAGCACAGACAGGTCTTTCATATCTTGGGCTGGTTTCCTGAAGCTGCTGAGTTTTGTTGAGGAGCATGCTTGTGCAAATATGAACGTTAATGCTGGTGATGAAGCCCTGTGGCTGCTCTAGACCTTGAGGTGAGCCTATGTAATTGCACCCTGTGCAGGCCAACCCTAGCTGTCTGAAGTGTGTTCTTCAGCCTTGCTGACAATTGAAGCCTTTAGAGACATGCTGGTGACTCTTTTTGGACGTTAGTCATTGAAATAGCACTGCTCTACAGCTTGAGGTCTGTGAGAAAGTCACTTGCTATAGCTGAAGTAGTTCAGGGACTTGGTGGTATTTTGCAGTCTTGGAGCCTTACTTCAGGGAAGGGTTTGACCTGCTTCGATTAAAGGGAAGAAGGTTACTTGGACTGCTTACCTGCTTGGTAGAAAAGATACCAAAAACACAAGCTTGGAGTATAATCTTAGTTTCTCTCATCAGAACTTAACACGTCTACCTTCTTGGCTAGCAGACACGTACTGTAGCACGTTTCTTCTTAAAGGGAAAGCAGCTCTCTGAGACAAGTTCAACACACTTTGGAAACTTTGTTTAGAATATATAACTGTCCTACTTCTAACCCCTCTGTAAATGCAGCAGAAGGCTGTTACCTAAAGCAGAGTCTGGAGTTTAAGAGCCTTTTTCTTGTCCCCTGTGCCAGGCTCAATGTTACCTCACACAATCTGAGTGTAAAGGAAAGCAGTGCTGGGGAAGGATAGTTGGGAACCCCCAGCTGCTTTTTCCAGAAAGATGAGTCAGCTCCATCACAGCTTGGTTTTTCCAAGCCCCTTTTGACTGGCTCTCTGTGGGAAACTGCTGACCCTGCCTTGAGGGAGCTGCATCCTTCTGGCTTGGGCATGGAAGGACATTTTGCTGAAATTGGGGGTGAAACCTCCCCCCCCCAGGAAGGAGGAGAGGCATGTTTTCCCCACTTCAGGAATGGAGCAGAGGACTTAAATCCATGCAAAGCAGACATGATTTCTTCCATGGAGGGTCTGAAGCCAAGGCAGTGGCAGAAGCAGCCTTGCTATGGGATGCAAACTTCTGAAGATACTGAGCAAAGATAACTGTCCTGCTGTGATGTAAATATATACCTTTGTTAATAGAACAGTGTTTTCTGCCTGGGGCTGTTGTCTCTCTGCCTTCCTCTTGTGGTGTTTTCCACAGCAGCTCCTGGCAAACATACAAGTTGTGGACTGGAGAAAATATCAGAGTGAAAACAGGCCTTGGATACTTTGAGCACCTCATAGCAAATAACTTCCTAGAAACTCTGCTCAGCAGCCCTTCTGTGTTTTGTCTGCAACAGCAAAACTTGGGTGACAGTTCAGGGTCAGTGAACCAAAAGAGATGTCCCATATGCCTGGTTTGCATCTTTGTTAAGACAAATATTTATTGAGACTATAGTTTAAATGTGAGACTGCCTCAAACTGTCAATTCAGCAGTTCTGGGTACTACCAAATTTGAGAGGAATTTTTTAGGTGTCACAGCTGTTGCATGTTCAAGAGGCCTTTCTAGCTTGATCACCAGATTGCGTGTTGTGGGTGCAGCATGTTGGGACATAAGGCAAGGGGGAATTCTTTTTTTTCTGGGATACAACAGCTACATTTTTTCTGAATCTGAGTCGGTATGCTCCATCCATCTTCATAGGTGGGAACTCGCTTGATGACTTCCTAATCCTGTCCTGAGAGCTAACTGTGTTGCACTCTCTGCCAAGCCAGGAAAGCTTGCAAGCAGCTTATTTCAGACTGTGGCTTTATCTTTGCTCAGAAAAGCTTCTTTGTATGAGGAGCTGAAGCATAATGTAAACTTTCAAAATGTGGAGCCAATGCCTGTCCATACAAGCCTCTCTGCCAGCTTGCTTTAGGTGATGGTTTGGCATCCCAAGTATCAGAACATTCTCTAATGAAGTACAGAATTGCAATCTCTCTTCAGCCCTGTTAATTTATTTCACTTCATCCTTTCTTGAAATCTTGCTGCTGCTCGCAGTTCATGTCCTGTGGAAGCATCTCACTTGCAATTCTTGTCCTTCCCTTGTCTCTTCAAAGTCTGTTTTAGATCTTTGCACAAATGGTTTCCAGTCTCTGCAGACTTCCAGGCTTCTCAGTGTAGTTGCTTTATTATGGGTGTAGTGGTGCTCTTACCCTACTTTGGGAACTGGGGTCATCTACATTGAAACACCTCACAGTGTAGTATAAAACATGGTGATACCAGGAAGCTAAAACAGAGCATGCTTCCCCTTACCTCCCAAAGGGAAAATTGCGTGTTGCTTGACTAATCAATTACATTCAGCTGAGTCCTCACAGGGATGTATTGCTCTACTAATCCTTGTCCTAGATAAAACTGTGTGGTGAGCAAGGCAGAGGCCGTTTCATAGAGGAATTTCATAACTCTTGACTCTCTGTTGGGGCTAAGATGTGTTGGCTTGAGGGGCTGTGGTATTCTGGCATAAAGTAGGGGCCAAGGCAAATGCCTAAATTTGGCTTTGGAAGGGACGAAGCACTTTGTTCAAAGGAACCTGCTGCTGGGTTTTTTATATTTGTGGTTTGAAGCCATAACATTATAAGATCCTGACAAGGCAAAGATTTCCCTTCTGGAAAGGTTCCAGCTGCCAAATATCTAATCCTTTGTCAGGCTCCCAGCCTGGGGCCATAGAGTCATGGGTTTCTCTATTCAAAAAATCTTTAAAATCATATACATTTGTCCTTCTTCAGTTCTTCACAGAAGCAATACAATTACCTTTTGCTTGTGACAACAATGTTCTAGCAGCAGGGCGTCTCTTCCTCAGACTGTTTTGAATGGTCCTCCCATACAACAACATCATGTACTATTCAAATACTGTGTGAAGGACTGCCAAGCAGATCTTGGGGCTCCTGTGCAGTTGGCTGAGGCATTTTTCCTGGAGTCATGCTAATCCTGTTTACTCTGGGAGGAGTACCATGGGGGAGATGGGCGGGAACAGCAAAGGAATGATTGTTTTTTAGTCTGGAAATATGGATAATGGTGACTGCCTCCTCTTATTTGTCTAAGCTAACAAGCCAGCTATGTATGTTTTGTTCTTGCTCTTTCAGATCCTGGGGGCTGTCATCCTGGGGTTTGGAATATGGATTCTGGCCGACAAAACCAGTTTCATTGCGGTTCTACGTAAGCCTGTGTTTCTTCATCTTTATTCTTCTTCTGAGTTGACTTTGGTCTGGGGCTGTGTTTCACCATTATGTAGACTAGGAAAGGCAATACTTTTGTGCACGGTCTGTGGCCTGAGCAGTAACACTGGTCTTTAGCAAGACGGGACTCTTATCAGGGACAGGATGAAAGGGAGCAACCCTGGAGACACAGCATTGCTCCTAGTCTTGTGGATTGCAACACCACGGTCAGACTGAGTGAGACCATTGCCACTTCAACCAACAATCCAAATATTTTATCTTAAACATAGGGACTAGTATTTCATCCTATTTTCACTGCATACTCAGTTTCCACAACAGCTTCCTTATTACCGTTGGGTCCAAAGACTCACAATCCCTTAATGTAGTTTTGCTGTGTGAGTCCTCCAGGCTTCCATTACTTGCTTTCTGTAATGATCTACTTCAATTTGACTGTTTTAAATGCCAAAGAAATTAAGTACCTAGTTTTATTGATGCTTCATGTACATTGACAGTAGACACCATGTTTGTTCCTAAGCAGTTGAGGATGTAGATTTGAGGATTTGATGGAAGGGGACTTGAGTTCTAACAAAGAGTCTGCTTTCTGCAATAATCAGAAAACTGAGCTGACTTAGCAGAGTCTGGGCTTCATAGGACTGTAAGCGGACTTTCACCAAATGAGTAGCTCAGCTCCATCTTTCACAGGCTCTGCTTCCTTTGCACTTTTTCCTAGAGACTTCAAACAACTTTTTTGTTTTGTGGGTCTGGTTACTTGTTGCCACTACCTCCAGAATTGCTGAGTCTGGCACCAGCCTCAGATGCTGCAATAAGGCTGTGTGCACACTGCTTGCAGCCCCAGAGAATGAACACTCGTGGTATTCATAGTCCCTTTTCCAACTAGACTGATTCTGCAAGGAGCTTTATCTCCGAAGTCCTGCTGAGCACTCTGGCCTGGCTTTGAAAGGTGCTGGGTGGAGAGATCCCCCCTGCTAATACTGCACGTGTGAATACTGCTGCATGTTTTTGTGCTGTGGCATCTGGCTTGCTACTGCAGTATTAGAAGGTCAAGAAGCACAATAGGGGGTGTTGGTTAATAAAGTGGGGACATGAGCAGAAACGAACTAACACATGCAGCCTAAAAGGAACTTATCAGGGCCTGGCTGTTTGCAGCACCCCTCGCAGTGTGAGGTGTGCTTAGTACCAGTGGGCCAGCAGCTGTTCCCTCAGGTTGTTGGGTGTAACAGCCACTTGTGGAGGTAGAAGTCCCTGAGCTTGACTCAGCTTCTTCCCATGTTACTTGGAATCTCTGCTAACAGAGCATTTAAGGATTTTGTTTCCTTCCTGGAGATTTCCAGAATCAGCTCTTTCTCCCTGCCCCCTCACTTCCTTTCCCATGCCTTGCCCCTCTTTGCCTCTACTTTAGTGACCTAGGCATCAGGGAGGAAGCTCGGCACAGCAGGGCACTCCAGCTGCTGCCAAAGAAGCCTGTTGTACTTGCTTGGCTGCCTGCCCAGTGCAGAGGAAAGCACGGAGCGACAGGAAAAGAGCAGGAGTTGAATGCCTGCAAAGCCTTCTGTTGCAAGACAAGACTATTGCAGATAAGAAGTGCAAGGTGGCTCCTGAACGCTGTCAGTTCACCAAAGGGCTTTTGAGTTGGAAATAGCTTTTTCTTTCTTGTAATGGAAAGTTGACTTTATACTGCTTTCTAGCACTGTGGAGGTGCTGCAGCCTGGGCACTTGAACACTTAGTGTATGATGGTTGAGCAAATTTTGAGAGAGGGAATAGTATAGGCTTGTGAAGGCCACTCCTGTAAGGCTGCTTCTTCAGTAAATGCTTTGCAGTATCACCACCTAATCTGCACAGCGAGAGTCACAGGACTGGTGAGGAAGTAGGATCCTGGCTTCTGTGGCATATGTTCAGCCAGGGAGACTCTGGCCTGGAAATTAATCAAGGCTGAAGTGACCTTTGTAGCAAATTGATCTGGTTCACTTTTTGATAAGTGAACTTTCCTCTGTTCTAGGGAAAAGGTTTGGAAGCTGGTGACTTGCACCAGATATCAGAAGTGGGGGGAGATATGTATGAGGTGGGAGAGTATTAGTCTGGATTTGATTACTCTTTTAATGTATTTCAGAAGGAGCTCAGAGGAAGCTTGCCTCCTGGGACTTCTGTTCAGGAAACTAAATGCTGAGCTCTAAAAATGTATTTTCATTAATCACTGGACATCCAGAACTCCCCTACACTGTGCAGCTTTCAGATTTAAGAATATCTCTTAATGATAAATGAGGTTTCTAGTTACTATTTCTAGACAGTATCTCTTCAACTTTTATGCTGTCGTACTTGCTCTCTCCAATCCTATTCTACAAGAAACAGTCCAGTAACCAACCCAAATGTAAGCACTTACTTCTTCTGTTACTCGCAGTACTAAATGCTGAGGGGAGAGGGCTGACAGCACCAGCATGGCTGAAATAATGCGACCTAACTTAGTTGAGAAACTGTTGAGCATTCAAGAGCACAGTCAGTCCAGACAAAAGCAGGGGGATAGCTAGGAGGTTTTGTAAAAGTAGCTAATTTGGGCATGATATCTGTTTTGATCCTAGAATAGCATCTGTTTGCAGGGGGTCATGCACAGGTCCTGCAGCAGCCTTCAGTAAGTGCCTGGCTTCAAGTCATTCAACACTGACTTGTCAAGTAACCTGTCACATCATCTGTGCTCAACACTAGCTGTAGCTCTTGTTTCATGTTTCACTCCACAGAGTTAGTGTGTCCCACTGTTGACTGTAACTGGATAAGTAAAAACAGAATGGCTAGAACAAAGAATAAAGTGAAAAGATGATCCAAAAAGGGGTTTTAGAATTTGGGCGAAAGCTTCTGGGAAGATGGCAAAGGGAATTCAAGCAAATAGGTAGTAGTTGTAGAGTAGAACATCCTTTATCTTATTCTCACTCAGAGTGCTTTCATGAGGGAGTAAAATTCCAGTAAAGCAGCTAACTTTCTCCAAACAAGGTTCATTTGTTTCAAGTGACCTTGAGTCTTCCAGGCTCTGGAGACCTGCAGGATGGGTTTGAAAGTCTACCTTCAATCAGAAGACACCCAGAAGCAGCCTTCTGTCACCATGTTCAGCACACCTCTGTGCAGTCCCTTTGTTGAAGACAAAAGACAGTTATCAGGAGATAGAGACATAGCTCTATAAATGGTTATGGCAATTGAAGTTTTTGTCAGTAGCTAATGTTGTTCCCTCTCGTGGCTCCTACAGAGACATCATCTCCCTCCCTGAAGACTGGTGCATACATTCTCATCGGTGTCGGGGCACTCACCATGCTCATGGGGTTCCTGGGCTGTCTTGGAGCAGTCAATGAAATTCGATGTCTCTTGGGTCTGGTGAGAGAATTCATGCTGTTTAATAACTCTCCTGTGAAATATCTGTTGAATTGTAGCTGGGTCTCTGGTCTCCTGGGGATAGTACTTTGCTAGGTCAACTTAGATCTATTTCTTAATTTGCACATGTTAAATTCTCCAGCAGTCAACAGACTGCAGCAGAGCACCTCAGAGACTATTTGAGATGATAACTCTGTGAAATGAGAGAGGATGTCACTGACACTTTCTGCACACAGTGAGTTCAGGACTGCCAACTGCAAGTGTCTCAAGTGACCCTGTACCCTGTCCCCCTTGCCCTGACTTCGCAGTTGGTATCAAGCACAGTGAAAGAGAATGGGAAGAATGACAGTGTCCTGCCATGCTACGAAGTTCGGCTTCTGTGGAAAGTGTAAGAGTCAAGAGAGACTCAATTAGGAATGTCCTGTATGTCAGGACTTCTCTTCAAATAGTTCATCTATAGGAAGTTTTCTGGCTGTGATGGATGAGATGGCACTAGCTTCATACACCTCAGCCTGCTACTTGACTTGGGCTTATTCAGAGCACATGTGTATAGGAACCCAAATATCGCACACATTGTGTGTCCTGGTTCTAGGGGCATCTCCTAGTGTAACGGTAGTAGCTGCCATCGTTTAAAAGTAACCTCAGCAATTTGCTGGTGAATCTTAAATTTAGATTCTGAAACAAGTAGAATAGCATTTTTTAAAAAGGTAATTGACTTTAAAAACAGTTTTAAAAAACTAGGTTTGTAAAATTGACTCTATTTTTCTGTTGAGGTTTGGGATAGGCAGAGTCCAACTGATGGAGGCCAGAGTGGTCTGGGAATGGAGCTGGAGGTGGGAAAGGGAGTCCCAGTTGGAATGACATATGCAGACAGTACTTGTAAGCCCTCTCCCTCCTGAAGTCTTCCTGTAGGCCTGCTGGGAGAAGTGCTGAAGTGCACTGGTCTGATGTGGATGCTCGTATATAAGCCTTTTCCCAGGAAGAGTGTTGTTGATAGCAGTTTGTCTGCAAGCACAAAAGGTGTTAGCTCAATGTTGTGATTTCTCTTGTATATGAAACCTTATTAAACTTGTGCTATTATGTACAGACTTTTCTAAAGGTTTCTTTTTGGTTTCCAGTACTTCACCTGCCTGATGATAATCCTCATAACTCAGGTTGCTGCTGGACTGGTCATCTATTTCCAGAAAGAAACGGTAAGTGTTTCTTACTGTGTATCTTTTCCTTGGTCTTGGCCTGGGAAAACAGGAGACATCTAGAAATTCTTTCTTCCAAACTGGGCTATAACGAGCGGGCATAACTGGATTCTCCTTTCCTCTACCCACACTCAGCAGCTTTGCTGGGCAGTTTGCTTTTTCTGTATCTGCCTCAGTAGTGTTGCTTTCTCAAGTATTATGAAGCTCTCTTTGGTATGCAGGCTTTATTTTTGGGTAGTGGGAACAGTAAAAAGAAAATCCTGAAAGGCTGTAGGCTGCACCTCCTCTTGATCCTGCTGTAGACAACTATTTGGGCATGTGTTAGCAGTGGTTACTACCATGTTGCCATCACTGGTGCCTTGAGGAGTTACCAGCCTAAGCGCTTTTAGGACTGGTCTACCTCCTTGTACTATCTTGTTCTGTGCTTTCAGTATTTCTGCATCTGTACAAAACTCTCCTTGCAAGAGCTCTCCTCTTTCCCCAAGAGCAAACCCAAATATCTGATGGTTCCTGTTCTACAACTGGAGCTTAAAAACAAGTGGTTTAATATTTTGAAGTGGATCTCTTTGTCAGGAATGCAGTTTCACAGTGTATGCTTCTAGAGCTCCAACAGGCTTGGTAGTGTAAAAGGAATAATTCTTGAGCTACCTAAGGGCATTGTAGCAACCCATCCTGGCTAAACTGGGAGCCACAGACATGCAGTCACAAGTTATAACTGTGGGGTCACTACTGGCTTCTGGTACCAGTTGTGGATAACCCGTCCTTTGCTGCATAACTGTATATCTGTACCACTGTATGGCTGTGCTTGTTTCTCCTAAGCCAGCCCTTCAGCTAGGCAGTTACAGAAAACAGATGGTTGAGGAAGTTATGGATGGGACCTGATGGAGTAGTTTGGGAGCAGAGGGAAGGTGCCTTCCATGAGCCTAACGGATATGAGCTTTGTGTAAGTGGCTGTGGTGACTCTGAGCAGCTGTTGGCTGGGTTCCTTGCCAGACGTGGTGTGAATGTAGCTTGCTCTCTGGGCTAACTGAAGCTGAAGGAGAAAATAAAATGTTGGCTAACAGGTGTGTAAAGATGCAGCTTTAAATGAGCTGCTGATTCTCAACAGCTCTGACTAATACAGGGAGGAGCTGTGGGGATGGGCATTCCCCTGTGATGCGGAAATATGACTTTTCAGACCATGAAATTCTGTACCTCTGTTATTTCTCCTCCAGTTGTCACTCTGCTCTAAAATAAACTCTAACTTTTAAGCCGTAGCTCTTCATTTAAACCTCAGTCAGACCTGGGAGAGATTAAAGTGCTGGGGGTTATTCTGCACAGCCCCGGGAGCTGGTGTGACTGACATCATCACTTGACAGGAATGGTCAGGGAAGCTGGGCTTTGAACAGATGCTCCTGTTCAGTCCTCAGTGAACAAAATCCAGGGAAAAGCTTTTTTCTAGAGCCCTTCTATTTCAGGGGTCCTCCAAAGTGCCAGCCTAAAGTGCTAAGAAAAACTGTTTCAGGAAGGTCTTGGCTGGAACCTCCAGCACACTGGTTTGAGGCTGCGCTTCAGTGCATGTCACTCTGCTTCGCTTGGTGTGCGTCATCCCAGGGCAGCTCGAAGCACAGTGAAGCGCACTGAAACTGCACAAGATCCACTCCCTAGATGTCTGTTGTGTTCTTTGTGTTTATTTCTTTCTGACTTTGGGAACTTGGTTAGATATGAAACAAGAAATAAAAGAGTGAGGGAAAGGATTTTGGATCCAGGATGCAGCAAGTTGGTACTTGCTCCTCCACTTCTTGTAACTCAAGTATTTATTTCTACAGGTTTGCTTGATGTTATTGGAATATCTGTTCCTTTTCGGTGTCAAAATCCCCTCCACCCTGACATGTGACAGTACATTGAAATAAAGTTGACATAACTAAAAGGCCGAGCCTCTGACAGGAAGGCTGCTGCTTTGCCTCTCCCATGAGCATTGTTAGAGGAATGCCCCTTCAGACTGGAATTGCCCAGTACTACTGGGAGGATGTTGATGCAACATTCATTTCCCTGCTGGTGACTAAAACTGTGGAGAGGGTTTTTTTAATGGACAACGAAATAGTAACTTCACAAATGTTACAAATGGCATTCTGCTTTGTGAGCCTAATGTTGCTACTCACATCTAGTGGATGACAAGCCCCTAAACATGAGAGCCTGGGCAAGGTCTTTCTTGGTCCAGTTCACACAGTGCTTTGCAGCTTGCATCTAAATGCTTGGAGTGAAGGAGAGCAGTGGTGTTTTGGGAATAGTCCTACTTGCTAGCTATTGTTTGCAGCAAACAGGCCTGGGTGATTTTGTGCAATGACTTGTCTGGGGCTATGGACTATGCATTAGTTTACGAATCTGAAGTGACTAGGTGGGGAGAGCTCCCTCCAGGTTTTTTGAGCCTATTTTTGTGTGCAGGCTAGATGCTAATAAATGCTGGAGGAAGAGTCTAGCTTGAGTCTGACAGAGGGAACAGGATAGATGACTGACAGTGGAAGAAGCCTGCACAATTCATTCTATGATCAAGACTGGGATTGAAGACCCAAGCTCTTGCCTCTGGCATTCAGCTTTCTCCATCTCCCTCTTCAGTAAGCCCATGTGAAGGGGAGACTGACAGCCTTGCTGCTTTCTGGCAGTGGTCTGTGGCTTTTCCTGGAGCATTGATGTCTCACAAAGCACTGAGTCCTGACAGGCCTTAAATGGGTGAAGATGGTGGAGATGTTGAAAGCCTGTCTAAGGGTTCCATAATCCCTTCTAGCTTGTTGCTCTTTCAGTTTTACTCTGCCAGGTGCCTAAGGGTGAACAGCTGCAGGTGCCTGTGTTTTCCCTTTGGCTGCTCTGCTGGTCAGACTCACGAGCAAGCTGGCTGTGTGTGTGCTCTCCAGAGCTGTGCTATTGTTTGCGTAATATTCTCCCTTTCTCAGATTACTTTCTGAAACATGTAGGAATGCTTGAGTTTTTCTCTAGCTGAAATGCCTCACTTTTTGAAACCAGCACTGTTTGCAAGACCTCTTGCCTGTTCTTGTATAAGAGTAGGGGAATAACAGACATACAGCTTCCCTATGCAGCTGTGATTGGGGTCATCAGGTTCAGGTCTTGTCTTTGCTTGTGGTGGGGTCCTGGGATGGAGAACAGAAGCACTGCCTGAGATTCTTGCAGAACTGACACTTGGCTCCATCTGACCTAATAGCTAAGGGACTAGTTGGGCCCAGGGTAGGAAAACAAATCCAGCTCTCCTTGCCTCCCTCTGCATGTGGAGCAGCAGTGTGCGGGAGGGGTGAGGGTGGGAACTCTGAGGTTCAGTAACTGATAAGGCTTATGGCAGAAGCCAAGGCCAATCTCATTAGTGAGAACCAGGTCAGGTTGCCTCAATTTGAAGGGAAGGAAAAGGGGAAGCGAAGTAATTAAAAGGGGAAGAGCTAGACATCATGAGAAGAAAGATCATGCAGCTCCCATCTGTCTGGCCTGACATAGCTGATCCTAGTGAACTGAGCTCCAATTTTCCTAGGAAGAAGAGTTGGTGATGTAGAAAAGCTTTTCTTAACAGTAGGAAGTGTTTCCTCTGGCTGAGTGTCCTGGGGTTTGCTGTGGTCATTTACCATGCTTAATAGTAGAAGAAAAGGGAAAAACCATTTCCACTGATTTGAAATATGCTGTGGTACCACAGTCAAAAAGGTAATGTATAGGATGGGAACATCCTAGTCCTTAGTCTGATGTAACTCTATCCCATCCCTCAGGCAGTCTAATGACACTTTTTTCCAACTTTTTGTTATCTGGGTCTGTCCTTAGCAGTAACAGCTGTCATCATGTACAGGCTGGTGAAGAAGAGCTTCAGAAGGAGGTGGGAGGAAGAAGGTGAAAGAGTCTACAAGGTGTAGCTTGCACCTCTTATCAAACTGAAAGGTGTTGTAAATGTCTCTGGATAAGGAATGGGGTTGAAGGGATGATTTGATACACCTGAGCTTTGTGATAAGACTGTTAATTAGCAGTTTAGATAGTTGTAATGCTTCCTGTCTTAATACAGAAACAGAAGTTCTAGGAGTCTGAGGAGAGGCAGTTCAAGGCCTTGTGAAAAAGGCGAATTTCCACCAACTGTCAGTAAACCCAGCTGCATACAGGAGCAGGAGAGTGACTCATACCTTCCCTGAGCAGAGATGAACTGCAGTGACTGAGATTCTTGACCAGAGTTTTGCCGGCAGTACACAGTTAGGAACACATTTTTTGTGAGTCCTCAAGGCAGTGCTGTCCTTCAGCTTACACTTATCTTGCACATCTCTCTTGTCTGGGGCAGGCAGTTCAGTCTGCGTCTTAGCAGGATAACTATACCCGGTTCTGTTTCCTTACGGCTCATCAGGCTTGAAGCCCTTCCCTGTGCCTGGGCAAGGACTTGCTGGGAAGTACTGGTGCTTTGGCTGCTGCAGCAGCAAAGCTGCTGTCCTTATTACTTACTGAAGTTAGCTTTTTAGAGTGACTGAAGCTTCATATATGTATTCTAAGTCCCAAAGAAAAGGCTACAAGGAATTGACTAATCTAACTCTCCTGCCTCTTTTTTTCTTGACAGCTGAAAGAAGAGTTGTCCCACATAGTTAAAGATCTGATTGAAAATTATAACCCTTTGAATGAAGATAAGAAGAACTTGCAAGAAGTATGGGACTATGTGCAAATACAGGTGAGTCATGGGGGACACCAAGAGTTAGATGACTTGTCAGTTCAGACAATGGCCTTTAAAGCTAGGCTGAGGACAGGGAAACAGATATTGCATGTTTATCTGGCTGATCTGCAAAGTTGCCTGTGAGGTTTGGTGCCTGCAGACTAGAAAATGATCTTGCTTGCTACTACTAGGTCAGACCTTGAACCATTTCTGTATATTGGCTGTTAAAACTAGCTAGTATTGGCTGCATGGCCTAATGTATCCAGCCTGTTCTTGTTTGCTGGGCCTCCTGAATACTAACATGCGCAAACCACTTTGCATGTGACTTTTGTAGCAAGTTTGCATATGATATTTGTAGCAAGCTTATTGCCAGGCAAGTCAGCAGCACCATCTGCCTTACTTGGTGCATGTTG
Organism: Neopelma chrysocephalum; assembly: GCF_003984885.1. Classification (NCBI taxonomy): domain Eukaryota; kingdom Metazoa; phylum Chordata; class Aves; order Passeriformes; family Pipridae; genus Neopelma; species Neopelma chrysocephalum. Next base: position 15,488,172 of record NW_020897693.1, read on the forward strand.
CTTGCTTATTGTGATGGTTCTTCTGCAAGTGACAGCATTCTTGGGAGCCATCCAACTGCCCATGGTTTCTGTTTTAGCATCAGGGTCAGCACTTGAGCAGCTAGAGAGTATTCAAGCACACTGGAGTCATGACAGCTGCTTACTGCCAAACCACAAGCCTTGAGAGCTGGCTGGCTGTTGTGGTTAAATACATGCCCAGCATGGGACTGATGTGTAGTAAGTACAAGTAATAGCATTTGTCTTCTGTCTGTACTTTGCTCTGCAAAACGTTGACCTGCAGTATTTCTCCTCCTTGGAGAATGATTTATTTATGTTTTATCACTGTGGTTGCAACTCCTTGCTAGTGAACTCAAGAGAAGCCTGAGTCTACTGTGGAGAGAGGCTCATGCTTGAGCCCTTTTTGTATGTAAGAAGACAAGAGGGTTTTGTAGAGGTGGAGAAGTAGAGTGTTGGGAGTCCTTGCACACTGAAGTTAGCATTTGAAAGGGGGTGGGTATTCTATAGACCAGTCTTGAAGTTCAAGTCCAAACCTCTTGTGAGCTAGAGGTAGTTCCTTCTGGAGGCTGGATCTTCACAACCCTTGTTGGGAATGCAAATACTTGTCCTGGTGTGGATGTTCAGCTGTTTCTATCTCTGCTTCGTGTCTGTTATAGCAGAAACACTGCTTTTCCTTTCTGAGGAGAGGGAGATTTTCCCTAACCTTCTACCGCGAGATTTATAGCCTTTCTGCTGTGTGCCACCATGCAGGCACAGGGATCCATGCTAATGATAAGATCTTAGTCCTTGCTGGACTTCCGATGTGCTTTCCCCTCCAGCAACTACAGTTTTATTACGTAGTGGCTGTATAGAAATGTAAATGTTTCTTTGGATGGAAAATATTCCTCATCCCATTTTCCAGCCAGTCCCCACTGCAGCCAGGCAGGCGTTAGCTCACGGTGATGTGCTGGGGCTCGGCGGCGTGGTGACGCCATCGTGCGGTGGTGCTGCTGTCCCTGGGGCCACAGCTGAGATCAGCGGTACCTTGTGACTGGGAACAAGAAAATGAGAAGTTCCTGTTTCACATCTGATCGAAAAATGTGTGCTACTCAAAGAAAAATCAAGTATTAGCATTTAAACCTATGCAAGTGGCATCACTAGTGGAAGACTAGGTAGTAAGGCTTTTGACATGTCTGTGAATACACGTGATGAATTTTCCACATATGAATCTCTTGCCTGACTTGCCTCTCCCTCACCAAATCAACCTGCCAACGATAAAAGTGGAGGGACTGAAAAAAATCTCTCAAATGTGTCACACAGGACAACTGGCCTCCTCCAGCTGACCCACCAGCAACACCTCCATTTGCATTTTTACCTTTATTTAGCATTGTCACCTGGAAATAAAATGAGGTTTACTAGTATTTAGTCTCCTAGAAGTCAACCTTTAACTCTTGTTTTGCTAGCAGAGTGATTCTTTAGTAGGAAATAATGTCCCTGTCTTCTGGACAGCCCTATGCATAAGTGACCAGGGTGGTGGTCTAATGCAGCTAATTCATGCAAATGGTATGGCCTGACTGTTGCTGTTACATGGAGAGTTCCTGTGTACTTCTGCCTGTTTATTTTCATGTGCAGTTATGTTGCCAGTGCAAAGTGTAAGACTGTGATGATCTCTCTCTGGTTATTAGATCTCCTGCTGTGGCTGGACTGGAGCAAAAGACTGGGAAGATAATGAGATTATTATCAACAAAAGCATGACTGAGTATCCCTGCTCCTGCTCCAATAGAACGGATGACTTAGAGGAAGGAAGAGGTTTCTGTCGTCTAGATGACCCTGTCAATGGCACTGCAACCTATACTGACTGGCCTGTTCATGGGCAGGTGAGTGGATATATCTGGGCCCTGTGAAGCTTCCACTGAAGTTGCCGTACCTTTGTTCTTCTGGGAATTACTTTCACGTCATTAATACTTGAAGTACCTGTGGAATTTGGGGGAAGGGGGGACAGAAATCCCACCCTTTTTTGCTAAAGCTACCATGAAACTTGGTATAGCATCTAATAGAGGTAATTCCTGCATGCAAAGGAGATGTGTTATGGATTTTCAGTCTTGAGATATTTAGATTTATGCTTCTTTTCCTTGTGACCGTATTTTTTCTATAGGGATGCATGGATGGTGTAGAGCAGTGGTTGAAGGACAACCTTGGTGTCATCCTTGGGGTTTGCACTGGTGTTGCTGTTATAGAGGTAAGTCACTTCCTGATGTGAACCTGTACTCTCTTACCATGGGGATTCTTTAAAAGGCAAAGCTGTTTTCTCAAGTAATTGACACCTTTAATGGCGGTGCAGTTTTAGCTCTTGGTTATGTCTACCTGGGCCTTTGAACTGCTGCTTTCATTGATTGGATTGAAAATGGAACAAAGCCCTGTCTACTTGTGGTTCCTTCTGATGTGTCTGACTCTTGACAATTCGCTGTATGCATAACCAGGAAGACTGAGACAAGCAGCATCCTGTTAGTGAAATCCCACTTGTTGCCTTAAAAAGCCCATAACATAGATTCCAGAGGAAGGCACATCTTTCTGCAGTCCAATTTTTTGCCATTCCAGTTACTGCATTTGCTTTGTGGTGTGGACCAATTCTGTTCACCTGTGTGGTGTCATTGAAAGACATTCACTGTGTTCTGTTCCCCTGTATCACCTGTTCTCGCCCCCCTATTATCTGTCTGGTTGCTGATTTTGTTCCCATTCTTCATACTTATTCCAGCTGCTGGGGATGATTCTGTCCATTTCGCTTTGCAAGAACATACACAGCGAAGACTACACCAAAGTGCCCAAGTCTTGAGTTGGCTGACTCCAGAGCTACGGCACCACAGAGAAAGGAGCAAACAGAACATTCCTGCCTCATACCCAGACTGTCCAACCGTTGACCATTATTCCTGTGACATCCCATTTCTGATACCACTCTGCTAAGAACTGTTAGACCTGCAACACAGCCTGATCTTCTGGCAATAGGGCCATTGGGCCACCTGCATCCTGCCTCTGGATTATTTCTACTTCAAGAAGCAGAACTTGAACTGTCTCATATCACGTGAGACGCTGATTAACCTGAGGGGACAATGCTTTTGCTGCCTGCTCCATGATAAACAATACTACTCATATCATCATTCTACAACCCACTGGGCCTAACATACAATAACTTCTCTCTCCCTCGCTCTTCTCCTGCACATCTTTTCACCTCCCCCCAGAAGTCCCATCTCTTAGTTCCATGAGCCAGGAATTCAGTTGAGATTCCAGTGCTTTGGTAGCTTCACTTGCTTCACTGACTTGTGGTGGTAACTAGTCATGCTTTATAGGCTTTCTCCTCCCTTGCAGTTAACCTTATTTGGCTCCTACTGTGCATCTTCAGACTAGGCTCTCATCTGAAATAGAGTGCTACCGTCATACTTGCTGCTTCTGCTTCTGGAGTCAGCTATGCCTTGCCTTCAGTGGAGTTCTTCCCTTTGAGCATGATGAGAAGCCACTGGGAGGGAGCCAAGCCTACCTTTTAATTCCTAGTGTGACCTGGCTGATTGTGGTGGCGGTGCTCAGCTACCTCTGGAATGGATCCCTTGGGTTTTGGGTTTGATACTTAGATGTTTCTCCCATTTGCCTCTTTACCTTTTCCTCTCCTCCTAGCTCCCCTTCGCTGGCTCCTGTCAGTTGGAGGTACTTCAGAGACTGCTGCGTAGTGTGGACTCAGCCCCAGGCTGTCTCTGCTGGTTGTATTCTTGGGTTGCCAACTCTGTAGAGGTTACGATTAATTTTGATTCTTCCCCTGCCCCTATATGAACCTAAAATTTGTTAGCTGTGGTTTTTAGATATGAATATGGAGGAATCTGACTGGATTGCTGATGCTGTATATTGGAAAGTCCACTGCTACCAGTGCCCAGTGTAGGTTCTGTAGTTTGGATGCGAGAATAAGTTGCTTTTATTTCAGTTGTCCATTTTTCTAACTCCACTGTGGTCTGGAGCCATGGCTACATCCTGAGTTCTGTCTCAAGTGCCAGCACTGCAGCAGATAAGTAGCAGGTTCTGCAGTCATGCAGGCTGGGTGGTTTCTGTGTTAAATGGCTGGGCTGTTCACTCTATTCAGCCAGTGGCCAGCAGCAAGGAGTGGTGCAGACTGAAAGAAAGTAGGAGATGTGTGTGAAACACTGCCCCATCTTCCTACATAAGAGAGCTGGGTGCAAATCTTCAGTCTTAGAGGTGTCTTGCGCACAACAGGTTTCCTGCTGTTGTACATGGTACAATCACCCTGATAGCAGGAAGCTGTATGAGAGCGAAGTGGGTGGTCCTTGCCTGAGACCTGTTATGAGGTACTTGGTGAGAGAGCCTTTGCCTTACAGAGGTGGTCCCTGGACCATCTCCTGTCGGGGGGGGTTGGTAGTCATAACCCTAGTAGCAGTTCCGGGGGTGGTTTCACTACCTACTCAGTTTTCCTTCTGGGGAGAAAGGCTTGTGCAGGGGATCAGGTCCCCAGCAGTGGGTCCCTGCTCTGTCCTCTCTGGACACAGTAGTGACTGGGGAGAGAGTAGCTATGACTGGGCAACTGGTTTTTATGGAGGTCGGATAAGGCTTTGCAATTCTGAGATATCAGCCCCTTCCTGCACAGATCCTTTGAGCTGATCTTTGCTATAGCAGAAGGCGCCTTTTAGCAGTAAAGCTTGCTAGCTTTTGGAACACACTCTATTCTCTAATATGTTCTTATTTGTAAGTTTCTTGTTCAGTTACAGATGCCAATACCAAACAGCAAGTTAAAAATTACCAAGCCCATTCTGGATTTCCTTTTTTGTTTTTGTCTGTTTTTAGCAAAATCTTCCTACTGGAAGAAATGCATGTACAGATATAAAAGTCTAGAGGGTGAATATTTCTGTAATAAAGACTTTGCTAAAAAATTATATATCTCTGTCTATGACTTGTGCATTGCAGTGTTTTCCCCTTGCTTCATCTCCATCCCCTTCTGCTTTACGTGCAAATCACTGACATCTTGTTTGTTCAAGGTAGCAAAGGGGCTTGTCCAAAAGCTGGTCTGAGACCCATGTGTGAGATCAGTGTGGACTGTGAAGATACTGCCCAGCAGAGGGAGGTGACAATTTTCTGGGCTGTACTCTGCCTTGCTTTATGAAGTATGTTTGAATTAGGATGATCTGATTGAGTGGTAGTTCCTTTAAATTACCTGCTATGTCCTAAGCTAAGTGATCTCTCTGTTTGAAGATGTCGCTTCAAATCTGTACAGTCTGCACAGTATGAGTTCATAAGCCTTGGGGACTAATTCTGACAAAATGCAAGCTTGCTGCTATGCCCACAGTGCATACAGCTCTTGCTAGAATATCTTTATAATTTTTTCCTACTCACCTTCAGTAGGCTTCTGCCACCAGGCTGCTATTTTAAAAAAAGATTCCTCAGCCCCTACCCTACCACTATGAGGAGGAAGAAAGCAATTTTTGTAGGTTATGTCACCACACAATGGGCTTGAGTGAAAAGCTCTTGAGAAGTAGATAGGGCAGATGTATAAATCTTCTTGCTTTTCTCAGCTCGGCAGTTGAGAAGTAGATATGAGCTGGATCTCAAAATTCTTTCAGAACCTGTGCCATGTTGGTATTTTGGCCATTTAAAATGGTTTAGAGGAACCTGTGGTAGTGTGCTAATGAAGTCTACAGCTGTTGCTTTAGCAAATAATGAACTAAGTCTTCATACATGTTTGAAGAAACAGAATGAAGTTTGCAGAGAAGAAAGTACTGGGGTGCTATCAGCAAACACTGGTGGCAACTGGGTCTAAGTCAAGACTTCAGTAACCCTGACCAGATGAGTGCAGAGCAAGATCCTGGACCCACAGAAGGGTGCAGTGATCTGTCTTATTGTGAGTACAACTTGTTCCTTTCAGCTTTCCGAGGCTGTGCTTGGGGAGAGCTTGGATCTTGGTAATACAGAGTCTCCTCTCTTTCTGATTGGTTTCCCAGAGCACTCTGCTTTAATCAGGTGGCAATGCTTTCCCCGGGCCCCACCATTTAGAGGGCTACATTTCATGGCCAGCCCTGACCAGATGACTTCTAGGTGTAGAAGGGCGCTGCTGGTTTCCATTCAACCTGATGTGGAGCTGGAAGGAGAGAGGAGGGAAAGTGAGGACTGGTCTGTTGCTTGTCTGCACCTTGGGTTCCAAACTGCCCGAGCTCTGTGGAAACCACTTGCCTTTGACCACTGGAGGGGGGTGTTCCACCAAGAAAACTAAGTTCAGGCGGGTCCCTGGGGAATGAGAGGATGACACCGATGGCTTCCTTCTGCTCCTGGCAGCAGGGTAGCTAAAATAACTTGTAATTACAAATTTATTCCCTTCATAAAAGATTTGTGCTACATGCTTGGCATTTTTAGGCGTAGTTTTCCCTTCCATTCCTTGGGGCACACTGTTGGATATTTTGTTGCATGTCTTTCACTACTGTGAGAGTTATGTTTCCTTCTTGTGTTTCTGCTGTATGTAGCTCTGGAAGTTAAGCATGAGTAGCTTCTACTGCTTCTTTCCTTGTCCCTATTTTTTCCTTTTTTGCTCCATCCTCAGTTCCTTTGTGCAATCAGTCTGTGGGGAAGGAGAGGGCATTTAATGCTTATAAACTTGATCTAAAAAAGATTCCAGGAAGAAAGTCCTCAGATCTTCAGAGAGGGGAAAAAATCTGCTGCTGCTCCTTGGGCCAGGCTCCCAGCTCCTCTCCAGAGGTAAAGGTTTGCTGCTGGAACTAGGAATCAGACTAGCACTCAGACTTCTTGGGAGCTGCAGTGTTTGTCTAGCAAAGCCCACAGGCCAGCCTCTGCAGAAGCTCAGCACATGGAAGCATTTTGTGTGTAGCCAATAAGCTGCTATATGGGTGTCCCAGGCCAATAATTAATATTGCAAGAGTAGAGTTGTGACTGCCATGTGGCCTGAAGCAGAGCTCCTAGTAATGAACTGGTGACATTCCTCATTCTTTGTGATCATGAAGCACGCAGAAGCTGCTATAATTCTTTCTGTTAGGTGTTTTTTCTTTTGGAAAGGGAAGAGAAATTGCATTAGTTAGAGTGGCTATGGGCAAGTCTATAGGTCACAATGCATCTTGTTTTCTTTTGTGGTTTCTGCATAGCTCATGCTCAAATGTAACATGTGGCAACTGTTCTTTTCCCTCTAATTGTCCCATGTGTGTTGATGTGGCTAGTCTCTGCCAGCTTTGCTCTGGAATTAGGCGGAATTTGCTAGACTTCAGAAATGTCTGATTTCTGGCTGCTGAAGGACAGGCTGCAAGTGGTGGTGTCAGACTGCATGACTTGGTTGGGGAAGGCAAGGAACAGGCAGCCACAGGAGCTCACTGCTGAAAAGCCTGAGGACCCTGGGATTCCCACAAATGCTGCCACTCAATGCCATAAATGGAGAACATACCCTCAATTATTCATGATCTGGCTCTATTCCATTAGCCGAGACTCTGCTCTAGCTGTGGCCTTTTATTACAAATAAATCTTAGTTAGCAGCCAGGATTTCTGAAAGATATATTAGACCAGGTTGACACTAAAAACTTGTCAATGTAAAAATCTACTAGCATGGAAGTCTTCAAACGTTTGCAAGATGGCAAAAGGCCCTTAGCAAAAAATATGCAAATAGTGAACCAAAGCTATTAGTAAAATGTTGCTAGTAAAGCTACTAAGTGTGCTTTAGCCATTATAAACAATTTCTAGCAAGTGTGGCTGGCAGAGTGCATGCAATTTTTTGCCTCGTGGCAAGAATCCCTTCTGCCAAACATGGCAAATTACCTTCTCCTAAGTGGATTGTATAACTCCAGCCATACATTCTTCCTTCTCCCAGATATGAATTTTTGGGGTTCTCCCTGCTAAGCTCCTAATATTACAATTGGCTAAGGTGTGCGTGCTGTTTGGCTTTTGTGGGGTGGGATTAGGGGAATATTGGTTGCTCTGTACACAGAGAAAAGTTCTCCAGGCAAAAATATTACCTCTGTTTAAAATAGGGGTTTAAGAGGAGGATGAAGCACCAAGTAGTATGTGGATGCTCTAAGAGGTATGGAATGTGAGAGGTTAAATCCTGCTTTAGGCCCCTAGGATGGTATTTGCACACACTTGAATTAAATTTCTCTCTGGTATCTTCTTTCCTATAACTCTCTCACTGACAAATGGCATCGTGAAGTGACTCCTCTGTCCACAACAATCCAGAGTTACGCAGAAAGTATGGAAACCTACTTCTGTAACTAAAACATGCCCTATCTTTAAGAAACTAGAGAGCATTTTCCTCCCCTCCTATGGGCTCCAGATGTTAGTAACTCCCATTCCTTCACAATGTTTCTTTGAGCAATGGCAGCAGCTCAGGGATTATCTTGATATCACTCTTTGTTCTGTGAGTGTTCACCAGCTTAGGAACTATTGGTTTTACACCACACTGATGTCATCATGCTGCTGCTCCAGACCTACATCAGATCTAGGCCTCCTGCAGGGCCCCAGATCCTTACTATGTCACCACTTTGTCCATTGTGTGTCTCTTGCCAGCATTACCTGCTGTTCATAACCTTAAGTCTTCTCCATGTTGTTTCTTCATGTCCAAGCAATTTTCCTGGAAGTTCTTGGTCTGCAGTTCTTCCTGAATCTGACTGCCAGCATCAGGTAACCAACTCTAATAAAACAACAGTTGTGACAGTGCAGGAGGTCAGAGGACTGTGCATCAGACTAACTTTTCCCTTTTTATTTTTTTGCCCTCCTTAGAATTACAGACTGGACATATGGAAATTCTTCAGAGACAGCAAGAGTCCCAGAGCATGTGATCATCTGAATGGCTTACCCAGCATGCTTCCCGGGTATTTTCTACATAGCTCTTCTGGAAACTATTTAGGGTTTACTAGAGTGGAAATGTGAGGTCCTGTCAAGACCATGTTATAGTACAGACATGTGCTTTGTGCACTGAACTTGCACAATGATGTCAGAATAGTATAACTCAGGCGGTGATGTCTGCAGACAGCCTGGAACTATAACCCAGTACAGTGCAGATCTTTGGCAGAGGTTGTATCATGAAGCTCTTAAGTATTTGAAAAGAAGTTGTTCTTTTAATACGATGTTGTAATTAGCTCTGGTTAGCACTGGTTGGCAATTCTTTTGCCAAAACAGTTTTTCTCTAGAGGGTGTAGGTTCCTATAAAACAAAGTGTGTTTTATTTATGGGGGGGTTTTTTTCCTTCTGCTTAAACAGACTGAAAATAATTGGATAACTTCTGATGGAGGGATTTCTTCTGCTTTCTTAGTGGTTGCTACATAGTAAACATGTAAAAGACTTGGAATTGAACAAAATAGAATTATAAAACTGTATTCTAAATCTGTCACCTAAAACCTGGGTATATGGGGCTTCTGAGGTGGGACAAACTGGGGAGATGGGTACATTTTTTTCTGCTAAGATTGAGTCCAACCACAAACTGAGCACTTGCAAGTCCACTAATAAACTATGTTCCGAAGTGCCACATCTACAGTCTTTTAAATACCTCCCAGAATGGTGACTCAGCCACTTCCCTGGGCGACTTGTTCCAATGCTTGATAACCCTTTCACTGAAGAAATTAATATCCAATCTAACACCTCTCCTCCTCCTGCCCAGTGCTACTTGAGGCTGTTTCCTCTCATCCTGTCACTTTTTATTTTGGAAAAGAGACTGGCACCTGAGAATTTTGTATTTTGGAGCAGCTCCTATAGACCCGTGTGAGCAATTCCTCTGAGCTTGTTTTTAAGTGGAAATGCACCAGTACCAGGTCTGTATGAGCCTGTGGAGGTGAGGTGGTGTGGAAGGTGGGCTGGGGCAGTATGGGAGCTTCTGGAAGGTGAGGTGCATCCATGGGAGGGAACAACCTGGGGAGGAGTCTGGGGAGGAGGACGAGCCCTTGGCACATGATCTGGGGGTGAAGGAGGTATCTGGGACAGGCAGAGGTGGTGTGGTGTTTGCCCTGGCAAGAGGGAACCATGGTAGAGGGCAGGGCCCCGCAATGAGCAGGGTGGGAAGGTGGTAGAGAGCAGGGTGGTGGAGATCCATTCCTAGATGTTTAGCTGCAGCTATTTGCTCTAGAAAATCTGAATGACTGTTTAGAAAGGGGTTTGGCTTTAATTTGTGTTCTTATTGGAGGCCTAGTTTGTGCCCCAGGCAATGGCAACACCACCACCTCAGGGCTGCTGCCCACTGTAAGCCAAGCAGGAGTCATTTGGCAGTGGTGTCAATCCATCCAGGAGTCTCTTGGATTCTTGAGGCAAGGAGAGATGAGACAAGGCCTCGCTTCCCTGTTGTGCAAGGTGACATGAATTTGGGGGGGGGCAGGTCATGCCTGTGAGAGATGTGCCTGGAGAAGCCTCAGGAATGGGCCCCCACAGAGCAGCACCCACAAGCTAGTCTGAGGAGCCAGCCAGTGTGGCTGGGTAGGTTGGTTTGCTAAAGACATGCCAAGCTGCGGTCTGACCATGAAGGGCAGTGGGATGAGCTGCAGCCAGCCCTGGAGGGGATGTAGGAAGCAGATTTCTCTGGAAGAGTTGTTCTCAGGAGACTGGGAGTATGAGACAGGTAGGGCAGTGGGCAGTATTTCAGCTCTTGAGGTTTGCCATGTTAGTTCTCACCGGCAGTGTGAGATGGAAGGACACAACTTCTGTGCCTGAGCGTGAGCACTCCATTGTAGGGCTGCTGTTGTGGAAGTAGGCAGCAGGGAATGCAGAAACCACAGCACCTTTCTCCTTAAGTAACTCTACTGCCTTTCATATTAACTTCAGGATCAGTTTGAAACCAATTGTTTATACAATCTACAAGGTTGCCAGAGTTGCCTTTTGAGTATTTCCAAGTATTGGCAGTCTGCCTATTGGTTTATACACTTTCTCCACAGATGTTATGAAAACAATCTCCTGCCTCCCAATCTAAACACCCAGATTAAATGTTCTTTCTCATGCTTACTAGCTCTTCCTGAAGTCCCCAGCAACTTCTGCTTTGGCTAGTGGGTCCCAAAACTTGATGAGAAAGTTTGGCTGCAGAATGCTATGGGGTGCAGGCTCTTAGTTGCAAGGAATCCCCACACACTGGTGAGCTGTGAGCAGAGGTGAGGGAAGATGTCCTACCAGGGACCAAGGCTTCAGAGCAGAGGTGTGTCTGGGATTTGGGAACCCTCTCTTGTTTTCTCTTAGATTTCCCTCAGTATCTCAGTGGTCAGTAGTGAGGAGCTTACACTTTGTTAGAGTAGTGAAGAAGCTGGTTACACCAGCTTTTATATGATGAGAAGATGCAGAGAGCACATCACTGTTCAGATGGCTATCATAAAATAAAATTAACAATTTCATGCCTGGCTATAGTGGCAGCTAATTAGTTAAAGTCTCACTCATCTGAGCTAGGCAACAGCAGGATTGTATTGTCTTCCTATTAGGCAATAGTCTTGCCTGACATGAAATGAGATGTCTGGTGATTCTCATAGTTGCATGCAGCCATTTATTTTTTACCACAGCTAGATTGTCTCACTCTTTAATAGCCAGCAAAATGGTAATGAGATCATCTTCCCTCCTCTTGAATTCCTCATGAGCTGTGCTGAGGACTCCTATGCTCTAGTAGCAAAGGGGAGGGTAAAGAAGAAGTAGAGGAGGAAGCAGTCTCTTTGTCTATAACCTGAAATGAGCTTGGTGGGAAAGGGTAGTCTGCTAGCTGCTGTCTTCATGGTGAAATCTCTGGTGTAACTACTTCCCACTCTATCCTTTATTCTCCCAAACTAAGAGAACTTCTGTCATGTGCTCCGGTTAACACCAGCAGGACCTTCTAAGAGCTTTGCTGACTGTTGTTTGCAGGGAGAGGACTACAGTTGAGCATATAATTGGTTTATAATATGCAGAGATATTTTCCATAAGGATAAAAGCCAAGGACCAGAAGGTTGAGGGTATGGCATGTTTCATGATCCTGGAAGACTTGTAGTGCTTGCAACTGCTGTTGTAAGATTACATCAGTAAAGCAAAGCCTGCCTCACTGGCAATGAAAGGTTATGATTAGGATCCATGCAACGACAAATAAAAGCTTATTAAAACTGTAAAGCTCACTTGTTTACAGCAGAGTAATTGGTGACAGAAGCAGAGAATGTCTTGATAATCTGGTTAAGGGATGAGGGGGAATATATTTCATAGAAACATCATAGAATAGTTGGTGGTCCACCATCCCCAACCCCCCTCAATGAGTAGGGACATCTTCAACCAGATCAGGTTGCTCAGAGCCCCATCCAACCTGGCCTTGAATGTTTCCAGTAATGGGACATCTACCACCTCTCTGGACAACCTGCTCCAGCGTTTCAACACTAAAATTGTAAAAAAGTTTTCCCCTTATGTCTGATATGAATCTACCCTCCTTCAGTTTAAAGTCATTACTCCTGTTCTGTTGCAACAGGCCCTGGTAGAAGGTGTGTACCTGTCTTTCTTATAAGCCTCCATATTTGTGCTGTTGAGTCCAAGCCTGCCCACATAGCACTGCTGCTGTGAGACTGCAAGGGGGGCAGCCTGACATGCTGTGTATGGTAAGGAATGTAAAGTGTGAATGCAACTCTAACAGCCTTTTTTTTTCTTTTTGTAGAGTCAGTTGCAAGGACAGTGAGGGCTGGGACAAGAAAAGCTGAAGCTGGAGTTTGCCCATTCCTTGGGAATGGATGAAGTCTAGTGTTGATAGGATTCTTTGGCTTCAGTAACATCTTGTTCATGGGAATAAGATGAGACCTCAATTAAGAATGAGGGATGAAGAACTACGCAAGAAGGTTCTAGTTTAGGAAAACTTCTGGCACTGGAAATTCTTATTATTTATGTTAGCTGTGGGATAGAATTGATTTAAGAACACCTCTTACTGCTGTATTCTAAAAAACCTGTGACACTGGAAAAAGAAACAATGACTTGTTTGGGGTGAAATGAGTTGAGAAGCTATTGACTGGCTTAGGTTTAGGCAGTTGGGTAAAAGGAACAGCCTTTGTGATCTCAGCACCCATCATACAGCAATGCTTCAAGACTGCCCAGAAAACTAGCAGCTGTGGTCAGCCTGCTACTAGCACTTTGTTACTTGGTTAGGGGAGACAGAAGTTCAGTCTGATTCCTTCCCAGGCCTAAGCTTTGATACAGCATGGTGTCAGTGAAGTAACTGCAAGCTATAGGATCCTACTGAACATAATTCTTTCCACTATCCATGAAAGTCTTTTAGTATGTAAAAACAACTCACATTCTCCTCATTTTTCTTGCATACTCTTACACTACATCATAATTGGTGAGACCTTGTGTCTTCTAAATAACACCCTTGAACACTCCTCTTTCCTTGTTCTTCTGCAAGCCTTGAGAGCATAATAAGAACTGGTCATGGTCTATACCTCTATTCCAAAAGCAAAGCCCAACTCCAGCTGTACATTTAGTTTCAAAAGAGTTTGATATTGCAGGCTTAGCCACAAATAATGCATAAGCCAAGGAGCCCTAGCTGCCTGCTTGTGCAAATTTCTGAGATTCGTGAACAAAAGGAGCTTCTAGTTATTTCCTATCCATAATCCTAACATTAACTGAAGGCTGCTGAGGCACTGCATCCTTGAAAGTAATCATGGCTTGGAGGAACTTTCTGGCATGCAGTCACAGCATGCTCTTGGAAACCTACATATAGGAATCAGGCTGAAACTCTTTGATACTTCTATTTTGGAAAAAGAATTATAAATCCAGTCTGAAACCTGGAGTTCACTTAATGCTGCAATAGGTCTCCCTGCAAGTTCAGCCGGAGCCACCGGGTGTTTGCCACAACAGCCTCATATCTGCAAGCATTCTGGTATTGCAGTAAAAACTGTTTATTACAACCTCCTAATGCTAGTCTAAACTGTGGTCTGCTAAAGCCCAGAGGTCTCAAAGTGGAGGTAGTTCCTAGGATGTTACTGATGGCTACCCATTGGGATGTGCCTGTGAATACAATTTAGTGTTGAGTAACCTTTTTCCTAACTCTAGCTTTTAGAGAGAGCACAGAATTGTCAAGATGCTTTGAAGTTCAGCACAGGTGACGGAACTGCTTGGTGTCTTTCCACCAGAGACAAGGACAGGATTTGGGCTGGGATTAAGATTTGTTGTTCTGTTCTGGCTTTCCTTGCCTCCAGGGCAAGAATAAAGGCTGCTTCCAAGAAGGGCCATGGGTGTTTAGGTACCAGTTTGAGGGTGAGGTGAGGCTAGGGTTGGGCAGTGTTCAGGAGAGCTAGAGACTAAAAGGGATTTGGAATATCTATTCAGGTTTTGTAGTATTAAGAAAAAGGCTGGTGAGATTTTGGCAAACGCATGAGGCATAATGTGGGAAGTGGCTACTGGACTGGATTTAAAACTAAGATCAGGAAAGAATGCTCCGAGGGAGGTTGTTTTGGTTTAAGGGAAAGAGGAGAAGGGACTTTCCCTTGTGCTTGCCAAGGTAAGAAGCAAACTTCTTCTGAAGCTACTGCCAGCCCTTATTACCCTTGAGTGTTTCTCGTCATCACCTGCTAATACCAGAGAGTTTATGAACTTCCTCAATGGCTCATTTCAAACTAAAGTGTTCATGTTCCTTCTAGAGCCTGCTGATTACCAGCTCCATCCCAAACGTACTGGCATGGATGAGATTCCCGGAACTTCAAACTTCAGCCACGAGCTCTCTGCATACTACATTAAATGCTGCCACCAGCTTCAATTAGAGAATGCAGAGTGCCTCTCAACAAAAGAAGATGGTTTAATTGGGACATTCAAAGATGTGGACTTAATTAGGCAATTTTGCTTGTTTCGCCCAGGGATAGGAGGAATCATTGCAAATAGCCAATAGAAAGTTTTATTAGAACTCAATACCTCTCCTTGTGCTTTTCCATGCAGATTGGAGCTCTTCAGACTGCTTTCAACTGATGTCAGGATTTTTTATCATTTACAAGTGCTGCTCCCATCACCCTTTCAGCAGCCTTGTGCCACATACTGTTCTACTTGGCTGTTTCCCCATGGGGACTGTGCATTCCTCATCTGTGATCCAGACTGGAGAGTAGCAAACCACTGTTTGGGGCAGATACCTCACCTAAAGGTGAGGTGATTCCCAAACACTTCTCATCCCAGAAAAACTCTATGGTTATATAATCTTCTGAAGAGATAAACAGGTTTGTTTTCTTTGACATTTCCTCTTTCTGGCAAAAATCTGCAATCACTTTTTTTGTGTAAAAGAAACAATGGGGGTTTTTTTGTTGTTTTTGAAATGCCTACAGTTTTTTTGGTGAAAATTAATATAAAACCTGGAATTAAAAGAATGAAGGAGATGTGCACTGCAGATTTTTTTCTGTTTTTCAGCAAATGAAAAATCTTCAAAAGAAATCTGTTGCACATTGCTCTTTGTCTCTAGAAAAACCAATTTCTTGTCTAGCCCCTGTGTGTATGTAAAACGCCTTACCCTTTCCCCTCTCTAATGTTAAGATTTATAGGCTTCCTTCCCAGCTGTTAGTCATTCCTCCAATGAAGAAAAATAAAAGCAGCAATAAATCGATTCACAGTACTAAGGCTATAAATTTCTAAATCTAGTTGCCAAAACTAATTCATCATTTTAACATAGGCACCAACTCCGATAAGATATGGACCTGCAGCATTCAGCCCATTCCATAAATTTTTATTTAGTTACTGCACTTACTCCATTGGGAAAAAATTCTACTTTAGCTAAAAATTGGTGGGTCATTTCCCAGCTAACAATTCCATAGTGATATCAGAGGTGTTACCTACCATGCCCCCATGTGACAGAGCTGTGGCTGTTTGGGAGCACTGTTCTATTTCTCTGTATTTAGTTCAAGTCTCAGTACTGGGTATATAAAATTGAAATGTGTTTCTCCTTTCTACTCCTTTTTCATTTATAGCTTTATAAAAGTCCACAGGTTATATCCCAGGTCCCAGTAAATATTTAGTTGTCTTTTAAACCTAGTACACAAACATTTGTGATAAATAAAACATATTTATATAAATATCTCATTCTCTTAATAGGTGCTCCCTAAATTAACTTATGTTACCAGAGTAATGTGTTAGAACTTATATTTGTATGCCTGATTTTCTGTAACACCTTTTCAGGAATTTTAAAGAAAGTCTGAGTCTCTAAGTCTATCAAACTCAAAAAATTATTTTCACAAAATGTCTCCATTAAACATACATATAAGGTAAATTTTTCAAGAATTTTATTAGTATGAACATTCTGTGTCCTATGGTAACCCTCTTGCTGTATTTAATTTCTTTTTTCTGCTAAAAACATTTTGCTTCCTTAGTTCTGATCTGACATGACCTGAGTGGTATTCACTCTTCAGCAACCATTTATCCTCGTATACTTTGGATTTAGCTAAGTGAAGAGGCATTTTCTTTTATGCTTAGGGAGCTTCTGTGAAAATTGGGAAACTAATTCAGTGGTAGTAGGGTGAGAGGAGGAGGTAGAGGCAAGAAAGGAAGGAGCCATACAATTCAAAGAACCTTCTTTCAAAAGCCAAGAGCTCCCCAAAGTAAGCTTCATCTCTTACTTTGGGCACACACCTGAAGTGCCTAAATTGATAGCCTACTCACAGTTGAAAATGTGATCTGAACTAGGAGGTGAGCCCTTTAGTAGCTGCTGAAGAAAGTCTCAGACTACAGTTTAGAGGCACTACCACAGGACCATTCATCCCTCTCTACCCCCTTGCCTGTGGAATCTAAGCATGGGCGGCTCCATTACACTTAGTACATGTGACTACCCTGCCCTTTGATTAATCTCAAACTTGGCTAATTCTTTCAAGTTTCAAATCTTGAGTAAGATCTGGAATGTCTCTTGGGCTACACTCATTGCAAACATATGTTGGGGTGAAGACCGCATCTGTGATGGTGATGGGGGAGAAAAAAATAGTATGTGGAAACTTCTGTCTCCCCTCCACCCTCTTTGTCACCAATCCATCTCCATAGTTTAACATTTGTGATCTGAAGAATGTGTTCCACAGGCCGTATTTCTGGCTCGCTCTGCAAGTTATTCCATTTAACAGACCTTGCCAAAAATGGTTGATGATAGCATGAGGGAGAAGTCTAATGGCTTTCAGCTACAGTATTCACATTAAACCCCTGCTCTAGAGCTGACGTTGAGTTAAACGACTGCTGAACTGGAACGTTCTTGTGTCAGTCAGTAGAACCTGCTCCTACTGAGTTGTCACATCCTTCCCAGGGTGGCAATGCATGCCATAAAACTGTTGACAACCTGCAGATCTTCCCTATTTACAGGATTATCTGGCAAATGTTTTTGCTTTACTGACTATACTTGAGATGTGCTCTTTCCACTTCACTGAAACTAGTGGATCCCAGGCTACTAGTTTGGGGATTTTTTTGTTTGTTTGTTTTATTTAGCACTGTAAGTGGATTGGGTCTAGGAATCTCGGGTAAAATATCACTCAGGTTGTCTGTGATGCCTGACATCAGGCAGGAAAGGCTATTTCCAGGACTATCAAGAAATGATTGTTAGGAGACTGCAGAATTTCTTGCTGAAAGCAGGCTGTTGGCAATGTTGGTTTAAACTGGAGAAATCTGTTAGAAGGTCATGAGAATTCATTGCTGGGAGGCAGAAAGATAGGGGTGGGGACAACATCACATAAGCACTGCTAATGTCTCAGCTCCCTAACTCCTGAAAATTTAGGCAGTCATAGTGGAACTCCTAGGGGCAGTTTCAGTGACGATACAGGAGGTGGGAGTGGTGAGTG
The DNA here is from genome assembly GCF_003984885.1 of Neopelma chrysocephalum. Lineage (NCBI taxonomy): Eukaryota > Metazoa > Chordata > Aves > Passeriformes > Pipridae > Neopelma > Neopelma chrysocephalum. The sequence goes on from NW_020897693.1 coordinate 15,505,877, forward strand.
GCTCTGCTGTGCCACTGCTGTCTGCACTACAGTGAGCTCAGAGTCAGCATTTGATGGGGAAAGAGGGGTGAATGTTACACCCCTCTTTTGTAGGTTCTATAAACATAACTAGTTCATGAGTACTCCATAAACACATGGTTAGTTCCCACCTAAATCAACAACTAATCCCATTTGTTCATCTCCTTCCCCACCAGTAGCTTTCTGAGCATATGAGTTCTGGAAACTGCACTTTTCCTGACAACCCCATAACCAAGGAGAGCATTTCTGCTCCTCTGGTAGGGTCTAGATCTAATCTTCTAGCTGCTGGCCCATGAAAGGGCAGAAAACCCAAGCTTTCCTTCTGAGATCCTTAGCAGACTCAATTCTGATTAGTTGTGACTGGACAAGAATGCCAGGCTTCATTAGAAATTTCATCCTTTTGAAATTCCCCAGGAGCCAGGCAAGGATAAAAAGAGCATCTACCAAACAGGGACAATAATCAACATGTAGGCTGCTGGCAACAACATGCAGAGTGAGGTACATCCTGGTGCTGCTCCCTAATATTCCCCATTAACAGCCCACAGGCATCCTGGGGAAGGAAATACAGCAGACCAAAGGCCAGGGAACAGACAAAACAGGAAAGGTACAAGTATTCAAGACCTCTTAGAAATTAATCTGATTTATTAAAATGCATCCCACCTTCAGTTAGAAGCTTTATCAGGTGTCCTCCTGACCCTTTGTCCCTCTGCCTCTCTGCTTTAAGCCTGTCTGCCCTGTATGTTACCTAGTTGTGAGTGCTGCCTTGGCATTTGTAAACATCCCATTTTATCAAAATTGCTTGTTCTTCAACTAGATATTTTTCTCATGGCCCTTCAATTGACCCAGCTGAATTTTGCTTGGTCTCCTGCAACTATTTCTTTTTCTGCTTGCAGTGAGTTAGGGAATGGAGGAGTTTGCCTTCTTTTTGTCATTTCTGTAACTCCTTCCAAACAGCTGGAATTTATTTTAATAAAGTTCATTTCAATGGAGCCTGGAGCCATAATACATGAGGCTGTGATCTCAGACGAGCTCATAAATTAAGTAGGGTCAGCTCTGGTCAATGCATGCATAGGAGACCTCCAAGGACACCCTGTGTGCTGTTCAGCCTGTGCCAAGGATATAGCAACTGCCAGACTGTGTCTGCCCAGCGGGCTGTCTCTTTTGGTATGCTATCTCCAGCCACTGCCAAATGCTTCAGAGGGAGATATGTGATCCCTGCATTGGGAAAGTTATTCTTAACTGATTTTAAGTTCCTTCTAGACCTTTGTGGCATGAAACTGCGAGTGTGCTGTGTCACATGTGCAAGGATAGTTGGGGGCACTGGACCCTGGCTGCTTACACAACGCCTGGACCGCTCTTTACAGTCGTACCAAAGGCTCTCCTGTAGGGTGCTCTGCTGTCAGCCCCGTTTCAAACTTCACTGTCTGTCCTGAAGGATGAATCCACCGTAGAGGTATCTTGACTTCACAAGGAAAGTAGACAGCTTGAACACACCCTTTGCAATTTTTCCTCTGAAGCTAGATAGTAAATATGGGGTTTTAAAAGATATACAGTCTTGTCATAAAGACTCCAAAAGAGGATGACCTCCACTGTTATGCTTTTGTAGTTCTGACTGCCCAGAAATTGCATCTTATTTAAATAAGAAAGAATTTTTCTTGTTGACTTTCCAAGTATTGGTTCACATTATGTCTTTGACAGAAAGACTGAAATGCCTGTCTGCTTGCCTCCTCCTCCTTATAAACGCTTTACTATGTGTAAATCCCTATATTCAGCAATTATGTCACCTTTAAAACTTCTCTTCTGTAAGCTGAATTAATTGAATAGAATAAGCCTTACATTCGAAGTCTTGTTTTCCAGTTCCTGCGGTTCCTACTACAGACAGCCCCACTCAGCGATAAAGCCTGGATGCTTTGATATCCAGAAGTGTGTTTTTAATTCTGATTACAATAAAATCCACTGATTACCAGTAAAATAATCCTTTAGGCTATGTTTGACAGTAGTTTTTTTTCATCAGTGAACCTACTAATTTAATCTTTTCTCTCCCAAGTCAAGGAAACTCCTGAAAATACTAAGCATTTTTTCCTAGTAAATGTTAGCTGCTTTCCTAATACCTTGACCTTGACTTAGTGTTTAAAGTCAACTATGGGACATGGTCTCTGTTTTCTGGAATAACACTATGTGGAAAGAGAGGCCCCCAAAGAGCAGGAAGGCCTTCAGGTCAGGAACTTCCAAAAGCTGTCCTGTGACCTTCCCACTGCAGAGGGATGTACCAAGCTCAGGAGAACCCTCTTCCCTTCTTTTATAGTCTCTGGTGGTGAGTGAGATAGGACTATTTGTTTTCCTTCTCTTGTTTTTCTAATCCCTTTTCCTCTTGCCATAGTACACCACTTCACCAGCAGTGGAAACAGAGTTTGTACAGAGCTATTATTCACCAAAAGATTAAATTTGTAACACTGCTCATCTTCCCACTTCTCTTTCTTGATGCATTTTCTTTTGCATAGTTTCAAGATTATTCAGATTCTTGCTTCAGAAGCAACTAGAGTCAGATGCTGTTAGAACAGGCATTAGGTGGACTTCTTCCACTGAGAAAACTGCTAACATTTCTCATTTCTGAACAGAGGATCTTTTTGTGACTCCCTTTGGTTTTTTTTCTCAGCCTATGGTGAAAAATCTGCTATGTGGCTGGAGGGCTGAGTGTTTCAGTTTTTATTGGTTTGACTGTGAAACACATTAACAACAGCTTCTTCATAACAGGCAGATGCTAATCTCCAAGTCTCACTTGACTTTGAGTTTGTTGTGTATCTGAATCTGAGTCTGTAAAGGGACTGAGACAAAGCACAGCATTCATTGGTGTTGCTGATTAGCTTCCTCATCTTCTCAGTGTCTGTCTGTGCCATCACCTGAGTAATATCACTTGCATGGTGAGTGGCAAATATTCTGTGTCTGGATACCAGTACTTGATGCACTCTTCTGAAGTTTTGTCTGGGCAATGACAAGGACTCAGTCAGATGATTTTGCTTGTAGCTGACTGGATTTACTCTGTAAGGGCTGTGTTTTATTTCTTCCTGCAGCAAAGATACTCTTCAGCGTACAGCCTGTGTTTCAGTTATAATTTTTCCCAGGTTCAGTTTCCAGGGCATACTGCACATGCCTGTATATCCATTATCTCTTTTATTTTGTGCTGTCAGTATCAAAAGCCTGTCCCTTAAATTTCCAAGGCAGCCTTATCTGATTTCAGGAATGCTATAGGAGTCTGTTAGGTGCCATGGATGACTGGCTGAAGTGGCAGAGACTGTTATGCTACTTAAATGGTTGATGCAGGAGAAAGGTATACTGAGTTCAGTCAAACCAAATGGAGAGAGGGAGGAAATTCAATCAGAGGTTCTAAACGTGCTTTGAGAAGGAAACTTGAAGCATTTTTTTATTTCTCTTTTGCAGAAACAAATAGAATTCTGTAATGACCTCTTATGTGTTGTGTGAATGGGCGTGGATGTGGGTGTCTCTGTTTCTGAATGTGTCTCCATAACGTGCTACAGATGTTTTTCTGTTTACTTGCTTGTTCTGGACATTTTGTTCAGTTCTTCTGCTGTATATTGTTTTCCAAACCATGATAAAATACCTCATCCTCAGGCACTGAGCACTGCTTGATGGAGGCATAGCATCCATTTCAGATTTACCACCTTTTGAGATTAGGAAGAGCTGAAAAAGCAAGAACAAATGTAGGATCAATGCTGATACATGCATGATAGCTTTGGGGTAATACAGAAGAGGCATTGGCATAAACTAGGTGTGGGGACCTTCGCTATGCCATAGCCAGAGTGTACCAACAGACTCTGCAACCTTCCTCTGCTCCCTGGGAAGGGCTTTGGCTGCCTGTGGCCATGACCAGGTCTGCTATGCACACCTGTAACCTGGTGTGAGTCACTGTGAAACAAGAAGTGTGAGATCTGTGTGAAGCCTAGTCAGGGGTCTCCCTCTTGGAGAGACCTGGGAGAGTGCTTGGGAACCACTTTTAAGCTCAGGCCTTTTGTCCTTACTGAAGCTCTATTGCACATATGTTTGTGTCTGACCTTATACCTACCCCCTGGTCCCTGACCCAGTGAATGAAATTCATAGCCTGACTTCAAAGCTGCCTTGCCTTTGTGGACTTGTCTGGCAACTGCTGGACTGAGTCCAGCCATGATTAGAGTCATTGGACCTTCTGTGTTTCCTTGCTCCTGCACTGTGGGCCTGCACTTTTGTGGGTGGGAGCACTGCCCTGCCTGTCCTGCTGTCACCCTCAGCCCTTGCAGAGCAGCCCTCTCGTGCTGCTCTGACACCCTGCATCTGGCAAAGCTATGAGTGAGATATGCAGGGCATCCAGAGCTTGTACTAATAAGACCTTTACAACATCACATACCACAATGCGTTTTTGGAATGCATCTTGATTTGCGATACTAATCACCTCCATTCTATTAAACCAAGCTCTTTTGATGGTGTTCAAGCTTCCAGGGAAAGGAAAAGCCTATGTAAGAGATGTGGGGAGACATTTAAAAGACAAGATAGGCTTTTAATACGTAATATCACAACTTCAAAGTCCACTAGCTAGCACCAGTAGCACATGATTCATTCCAAAATAGTTCTATGCGATAATGTATTTTGAGAGGTCATATGTGCCTTTTGGGAGATTGTTTAAAAATATTGGGTTTATGGAAAGTTAGTTAACAGCAGTCCCAGCCTCAATGGGTTAATGAACAATAGAATGCACTTATACCAATCCAAACTGTACAATAGGTACCGTGTCTCACAATGCTCTGGACATGTATCCAGGGTTCTGCATCACACAGAGTATTTTAAAATAGGACTTCTTTATAGTTTTTATTTCCAAATGGCACTGACAACACTTCAGAGATCTTACAGTTCGTGTGAGAGAAGCCTTCCAGCAGGAAACAGTGATTACTCTGGTCATCTTCTATGTGTCCTGGGCTGAGATTATTTTACCACAGCCTTTAGGAAAGTATTTTGCAGCTGCTCCTTTTTTTGTCTGACCAAAGAGACTGAAAACAGAGGTTAAAATAAAAGCCTTTTACAGGCCACTGACAAAGATAGAGGGAGGCCATGTGAGGAGAGATTTTCTGGCTGTGACTTCCTGTCTTGCTTCCAAAGCCCTTACTACATTTTGCATTCCACCTAATCCCCCAGATTCAGATGCTAGCACCACTGGAGCAATTTGTGGATTCTTTTCCAATCAGCAAATGGAGTAGCTTGCCACCTGGGGGTTACTGACTCCTCATTGCCCAGAGGTTCTCTTGACTGCCGAGAGTTCCCACCACACTGACAGCATGGACTTTATGTAGAGTAGCAGGTCCTGACTTCTAAGATGAAGCAGGTAGGGGAGGAAGACTACATCAGCTGGACTGATCTCTGACTTTCCAACACATAAGTATCCTAAACTGTGGGAAAAACTCATCCATGCTTCTTGAAGTCTCCACAGTCTCTTCTTTGTGTCCTCTTCCAGGGCAGAACTGACAGGAACTAAATGAGACAACAATCAGCTCGTATACCTAATTAGCACAATTTCCCCTGAGTGGCCTGCTGCTTTTAGTCCTAGATTTAATCTGCTCTGCATGATATACATATCATAGATATTAGGAATAAAAGGTGGAAAAATATCTCCTGTTTCTGTACACTATCTCATCCATTCCTCTTTGGTCATTAGGGGTGTTCTCTATAGTCAAAACTGGACTGGGGATAAGTACTGATGGGATCTCAAAGGCACAGCCTAATATATCTTGCCAAAATAAATATTTGCAGACAGGCACAAGATTTCTTCTGTGTCTGTAGCCCCCTCCATGCAGCAGAATCTGGGGTGAGTGTTCTGTATGACTGCAATTATAAGGTCCCTGCTTGTATCCACAAGAAGGGTCTAAACACCAAGAATATGAACTTGGAAGAAGCTTTAAGTTCCATATAGAAGCAGCAAAACTAGCAACTCAAAAAGCAGTAAGAAGTACATCATTGAAGTAGAAAGTTTACTATGTAGTGAGTATTGCACTTGTGCAACATTGCAAACAGAGCCATAGTATGACATTCAGGCACTTGAGATACCTCCCAGTTCACCAAACCCACTTGTCTTACTGTATCTGCACTGCTACAGACCCTCAGCTGATCTGAGCAGTGGTAGAAGTCAGCAGAGTGTGAACATGGATGTTTCCTACCTGGTGCCTCCTTGCTCTGGCCTTGTAATATAGGCCTACATATCAAATGCCTTTGTTTTCCCAGTTCCTCTTGAAAAGTTGGCAGCCGCTGAACTTTGCCCAATGCCTGCAGTAGGTACATAGCTACAATTTAGCTTGTTTTCTGATAATATCCTTCTTAGCCGCTGGGAACATTTAAGAGTGGGGTTCACTATTTCACGCATCTTAAAAGAGAACTTATGTCATCAAAATTATTTTACCATGCGCTGTTCTGGTCCCCATCTACAGAACAATCACACCAAGCTTTGTCATCTTCAAGTCTAGGGATCTGGGATCAAAGAAGCTCAGATTGATCCTGCTCCTATAAATTAGCTCTTTTGGCTAATGCTCAGGAGAGCCTAGTTCATACAGTCAAACTGCATTTGGACATGGGGAGGTAGCACAGCACATCCTGACCCAATCATAACTGTAGTCTGTTATGGTCTACATATCCAGCTACTACTGTCACCAATGGCTAATCCTATAATATGGTGTAATTCTCTCCACTTCTTTTCTTATCTTGTTCCTTTGTTCCTAGCCACATTTCAAAAACATGGTTTCTTAAACTCTGATCCCAGTTCTCAATTATTGCCATTCCTGTTTCAGAGAGTAAGTAACCTGCATTTTCATAAGGAGTTGTTGAAAACTCTGGGGGAAGCTTAATAAGAACTTTAAGAAGCTTAATCAGAACTTTAGTGAGAAACCAGTAAAATATGAGTGATAGTTTTGCTTCCCCTGAGGATGAGGAAGAGTTAACAATTTGAAGACAGTAAAACTGTTTCTAAATTGGGCTGCAGCCCTTTCAAATTGTTTCTTGATAGGTATTTGAATAGGAGGACTCAAAGAGGCTTCTAAGTAGCAATTTAGAAGGTAAGTATTAACTAGTGGTTAATACTTTATTACAGTGCTAGAGGGCACTGTACCGTTGAAGGTACTGTTTATGGATCAAATATAATAGCTAGGAGCTAGACAGTTTAATAGCTTGAGATTCCTTTGCGCATTTTGTAAGAGAGACATGTTAATCCTGACAGTGTTGTAACTCATAATAATTGCACTCTCCCTGTCTCAGACACACTGTGTTTAATTCTTTGTTGTCCTGACCCTGTGGACTCCTTTCTTCTGAAGATGTGCGAGACAATGTAAACTGCTGCCATTCTGGATAGAAAAACATTCTGCCTGCAGTTTGCACTAGTACAAATGCCTCTATGTGGTTGATGCTGCATAAAGTCTGTCATGTCTGGAAGACCATTAGCATTTGCTTGTGTATGTACAACTGTGAGCAGCAGTGCTCCATATAAAAGGTCTTCTATCCAGTTAGATCAGCTTTACCGTTGATAGATAAGGATGAAATGTACTTCTAACTGCTGTCAGTTCAGATAAACAGAACTCAAAGACCTTTTTACAGAGTGCCACCAGTTGTCTTATAACACTATCACAAAACTGATGTCCATCACTGTGACTTGAAACAGTTCTCACCTTGTGCACTTCAGTGTTACATGTTTCTCTGGGGAAAATTGCTTCGTCTCTGCTGCTGGACTTTCAAATTGAAAATAAGAAATAGTGAGACTATCTGAAAAATTCATGCCTTTTCTACAAAGTTATTTTAGAATGTTTTGTTCACACTTTTTTCACTAAAATGTTGGTTCATAAACAAAACATTCATAAACTTGTCTAAAATATTAAGATAGTTTTGTTTTTGAATCAGAATTCAATTTCCAAGTTAAACATGATTATTCACTTTTTAAAGTTTCTCGGGTTTTTTTAATTCTCACTTGTATTTTTTCTCACTAGAAAGAGAAAAAAAGGAAGCTGGGGATTTTACCTGCTTTTTTAGAAATATTTTTAATCATCAAATTTCCTACAAGTATTTAGTTTCTTCTTAAAGTTTTGAAAACCCATGTTTTCACTTAGAACTTACTTTTAAAGTAACTTGACTAGTTCTCTTTCTGAACTTCAATCAGTGTTATCACTGATAAGTTCTTCCTGTATATACAAAACATAAGGAAAAGTAAGTTATTGCTGTTTCTGGCCATCACCTACAATATCTGTCCCAAATCACGATATCATGACAGCAAGCAAGTCTTGAATTATAAACAGTCTGTGTTTTCACATGACCCCAATCAGAAATCCACACAGTTAACAGATCCATGAAATCTACTGTCCAGAAGATCTGTTGCAATGGGTGAAAGTGTCTTGGGAAAGTGTTTTCTGGCAGCAAGTATGTTGTGGGTTTGGACTTGTATCACTACCTAAATGCAACTGAAGGTCAGAGAAACTCGAAACTGTGAAGGTAGGCACCAACAGAGTAGGTGCTGCTATAAAAATTACATTTTTTATTGCAACTTTCTTTTATTGCAATTTTCCTTTTTTGCAATTTTCTTCCTTTCCCCCCCCCCCCAAGTTGTGGAAATTAACTCTGAAGAAAGAAGATCACACTGGACACCTGAGCTCTCTTCAGTGTCTTTTCTTACCCTGCAGAATATGACTTCTTTCTCCACGTTGCATGGCTATGCCTGCAAATTCCATCTTGCATATTCCCAGGCAATGTTTCCAATGCAATTTCTGCTTGGCAGTGAACTGTTATTTTTCCTGCTTCCCCTACCATCCCCCAGCTCATATTCTAAGCAGCTGTGAGGTGGGCTCATCCTTCTTGCAAAAAAATCTATCTTTTGTCCTATCATAGGAAGAGAATTATCTACCCACACAGTTTTGCATCCCATGCTCCTTTCTTCTTCCTTCCCTTTCCATTTTCATCTCAGCTTCCCTTTTAATTTCCCTGCTGCTACCTTATAGACTATGGTTCTCTCTCATTTTAATCTCCCCTCCTGCTATCTTAATGGATTGAAGACATCAGAATCATGAAGGAAATTTTTCCAAGTCCTAAGAATTGTTTTGAGAAATGGCTGGTAATTTCTTACATATTGGGGTTTTCTAGGGAGATATTTTACAAGTATGCTGGGTTTGATTAAAATAGACACTTCAGCAAAGCGAGAAAGACACCAGTATTTTCTGACAGTCACCTGGAAGGTAGAAAATCCAAACTTGAGGCTGGATTTACAGCATTTGAGGAAGTTTCTTTGAGGTTGTATGCATCTTCCTCTCCAAAATGTAAGAAATTTCAAAGATTTCCACATACTAGAAAATGGTTCCCTTACTAGCTGTTGCACATCTGTGATTAGTTTATAAGGGTTTAATTTTGATCTTAGCTCCTTATCCTACAATATGCTGAAGTATTTGAGTTGGGGTTTTTTATTTTGTTTCATGACACTGCCAGTGGCTATAATCTTTACGCACAAAATCTTTCTTGTAGGAGTTCTCATCATTCTGTTTTGCAGTGGATGGCAGAGTCTTGGGTGCTACAGAACTACTGGATTAAGGCAACAAAGATTGCTGCACATAAGAAAGTCTCAGGTAACAGTGACTCCTCACTAAGGGATATGTGTTCCTGTTTTCCTGGCTTACTCAGTCCCCTCACAGCACAGTTGCATGCTCCTGGGTGCCATTTCAGGCCTATGCTTTACCGTTTTCTCAACATGTAAAATAATCATCGGATGCTGGCCAGCACACAGGGAAGCAGGGTAATGGCTGAGAGTGGGAAACAGCCAATTAAAGGATCAAAGTCAGGGAAATTAAGCCTTGAGAGGAAAGGGTACAAATAGGGTGGGGTTGGGAAGACTAGGGTAATAGCAGCCCTCAGGGGAGACATCAGAGTAGGAAATGGAACCAGAATCAAAGCAGCTGAGGGCAAAATGCAACCGCTGTCCTTTGGTGGGATTGTCTAAGAAGGAGAGAAGCAACACAGCAAGACAGAAATGGAAAAACTTTGTAATATATACATTGATTTTGAAAGTTGTTTAGCTACTGCACTCTCAGGGGGGCCTGCCTGTGAGCTGGGCTGTGCAAACCGACCCTTCCGTGTGATTCAGCAGCTGCATCAGCTGCCAGCGAGCTCCCGCTTTGCTTCTCGGCAGCTTCCTTGCACCATTGCAATGCCACTCGCTCTCCTTCCTTGCTGCCAGAGCCTGGTCCCTCCTTCCCATAGTTCTTCCCAGGCCCCTATCATCTCACCTCTACTTTTGAAGTAATGCTTACTAATATTCCCCTGCTTTTGGCAAGCTAGATCCTTGGTTTTAGTGCCTTGAGTATATGTAGTTTGTGACTGCACTTAAATAAGTGGGATTTTCTGAGCCTTTTTTAAAAAAAGTTGCCCAAGAGACACTTTTGTTGTAAAAGATTTTTCACAGAAAATTAGATGTTTACAAAACAGAGATAATACTGAATTATTTGTTTGGGTTGATTTCCACCCCTGAATAATTTTAAATGGCAATATGCAAAGCAAAGTAATTTTTCTTGTATGTCACACTGTTTCATTAAGGCACTAACAGAAGACACTTGATCTAGAAATTAAGATAAGTTGCTTCAATCAGTACTAAGTAGCAGGTGCCCTTAGTGATTAAATGTAATAGAGTATTTCCATTATTCTATTAAGCTTTATGTCAGCAGTTGTCATAGTTCCTCTCATATCCTGAAATATCATGAAAACACGTTCAGAAAAACATTTCAGGATCTTGGAATTAATGCTTTCTGAAAGCGTGGACTATAAGGATTTTCACTTAATAGAAAATTTATAAAATTTGTGTTTGGTCCATAGCAGATTAAAACCCAGGAATTGAAATATTTTCTTTTCCTGTGAAGCATGAAGGATTAGGTTTGATAATACAATGCATTCCTGACACAGTGAAGGTACTATTCTGCTTCTTTATTTACTATGTTATTTGTGAAGAGCACAGGAGTACCTTTCTCCTGAGTAGTGTGCTCTTCCCCTGCCGTTTGGTGATTCTCACACATATTGAGGGTTTTGGGGATAAAACCCAACACCCTAAACCTATAGACAGCAAGATAATTTATTATAGAATTACAGAACCATAGAATCGTTTAGGTTGGAAAAGACCTTTAAGATAATCAAGTCCAACCATTAATCCAGCACTGCAAAGTCCACCACTAAACCATGTCCTGAAGTGCCACATCTTTTAAATACCTCCAGGATGGAGAGTCAACCACTTCCCTGGGCAGCCTGTTCCAATGCTTGATAACCCATCAGGGAGGAAATTTTTCCTATTATCCAGTGTAATCCTTGTCTGGCACAACTTAAGGCCATTTCCTCTTGTTCTGTCACTTGTTACCTGGTAGAAGAGACTGACCCCCACCTCACCACAACCTTCTTTTGGGTAGTTGTAGAGAGCTATAAAGTCCCCCCTCAGCCTTCTTTTCTCCAGGATAAACACCCCAGCTTCCTCAGCTGCTTCTAATAAGACTTGTGCTCCGAATCCTTCACCAGCTCCATTGTCCTTCTCTGGACTAACTCCAGCACCTCAATGTCTTTCTCGTAGTGAGGGGCCCAAAACTGAACACAGAATTCGAGATGTGGCCTCGCCAGTGTCAAGTACAGGGGGACAATCACTGCCCTGGCCCTGCTGGCCACACTGTTGCTGATACAGGCTAAGATGCCATTGGTCTTCTTGGCCACCTGGGCACACACTGGCTTCTTGGGCACACACTGGCTCTTGTTCAGCCAGCTGTGGACCAGCACCCCCAGTTCCTTTTCCACCAGGCAGCTTTCCAGCCACTCTTCCCCCAGCCTGTAGCTATGCCTGGGGTTGTTGTGACACAAATGCAGGACCTGGCACTTCGCCTTGTTGAGCATCATACAATTGGCCTCGGCTCATGGATCCAGCTTGTCCAGATCCCTCCGCAGAGCCTTCCTACCCTCCGGCTGAGCAACACTCCCACACAACCTGGTGTCATTTGTGAACTCACTGAGCATGCACTTGATCCCCTTGTCCAGATCATCCATAAAGATAATAAACAGGACTGGCCCCAACACTGAGCCCTGGGGAATACCACTTGTGACCAGCCTCTGGGCCTGGCCATCCAGCCAGATTTTTATCCATTGAACAATACACCCATCCAAGCCATGCACAGCCAGATTCCCGAGGAGAATGCTATGGGAAATGGCATCAAAGGCTTTACTGGAGTCCAGGTAGACACCTTTCACAGCCTTTCCCTCTCCACTGAGCAGGTCACCTTAGAAGACCAGGACCTGCCTTAGAGCAGCAGATAGAGAAAGAGAAAAACAATGAAAAAAACACTTGAATGATGATTAGGTCAGTACCCTGGGCTTTTAGCTGCCATTTAAATTTAAATATGCATTGCAACATGAGGTGTATAGGCCAAATGAGTCTACAGAGTTCCTTGGTGATGTGCAATCTGAGACATTCATAGCAATACATCTTTGCAAATTACTACAGTCTGGCTTCTTGTGGTCGGCTACTGTGAGTGACTAGCCTGTATCACACACTCCTGTATAATGCATTGTCTGGGACTAAATAAAACCATAGACTCTGATAAAACTGTAAACAATACCTTGAGGTGGGTTACTGAGGCAACATCAAGGGGCCTCATACTTGGTGCATTGAGCTCTCATTCACATCACGTCTACATTAGGTTTGACAATATCTTTCAGGGTGTATATTGCATTACAGAACCTGACAACTGTAGAATTCCAAGTCTGACAATCTTGTAAGTTAATAATGGACTTTTTTCTCAAAGTAACCAGGAGGGAGGCATAGACAGTGACTTATCTACTTAATTGAAATCTGAGGAGTTAAGTTCTGGGTTTATTTCTGTCAGCACAATCCCATGGAAGTCAATCATATGGAACCAAGTGTGCAATTTAATTCTAAATTGTTTGTTATATAGATGTCTGTTTCCACATGGGGTGGGATCCCCAGCAATTGTCTCAAACTGAGACAATTTAATTTCTTTCTCAGCTGAACTTCCACTGATTTAAAAAACCCACATATTTTTCCTGACAACTGGTGCAAGACGGGTGAGGTGGCAATTGTGTGGGAAACAGAGGTGGGACATGTACACTCTCCCACAGCCTAGCCCCTTGCAAAGTGGGAGAGAAGTGGGGAAGGCTTATGATAAGATACGGAACTCTTTTTGATTCATCTGCTATCAAAATAGTAATGTGATTCTGGTAATTTAGATAAATATCTGAGGGCCTGGTTCTACTCTGGCTTACATCAACTGTTTATTGTACTAATGTGTAATATATATGTGTTGCCAATTCTGAGATAACAGCTGTAGTTCAGTGTCCATTCTGGCTGCATTATTGTTTAGAGAGACATGCTATTTTCCCAGAAATGTTACTGAAAGAAAGAAACCCACAGGCAAGGAAAAATGGGTTTTTTTTGAAAAGCTTTCTCATATCTCCAGCTAAGCCCATGCTGACTGAAATCAGATAGACTGCTGGGATTCTGACTGCTGTTCCACGTATTCAAAACAAAAAGGCAAATTCAACAGTCATCTGATGGCAGGAATAAGCCCAGTTCCTTCCATACTGGCTGGCCTCATCTAAGGAGTCTGGCCCACATGCTGTCAGGCAATGCCTGACTTGCCTGCAGTACTGCTGCATCAAATATCAGCATTCATGTTCAGCACTGATTTTTAATTTTTTCAGTTTGTGGTGGAAAATAACTCCATAAGAAAACCAAAGATTTACCTGGCCTTCCTGAATCTGATGAAAGCCTCATGGATGCATGATCCTCTCAAGCCACAAAGCAGGGAAAGGAATATAAGCCAGGGTTTCCAAATTTTCCAGGAGGTGATTTTCCTGGTGGACCATTAGGAGGAAGATAGAACTATAGAAAGTCTAGTCTCAAAACACAAGCATGCTTCTGGCCTCAGGCCAGAATGTAAGATGATAAAGAACACTTTTTTAAAAAAAGTTGTAGACCAGTGGAGGTCAAAAGGACCTCTAGAGGCCATCGAGTACAGTCCCTCCAATCAACATGGGGTCAATTTTGATTAGGTTAATTGGAGCTTTGTTTCCACCCAGGTTTTGAATATGTCTGAGAACAGAGATTCCTCCATTTCTTGGGGAACCTATTTCAGTGTTTAACTCTCGCATTTTGACTTTTTTCTCCCGATTCCTAGCTGGAATTTCTCGTGTTGTGACTTGTGTCCATTGCCTGTCAGACTGTCACTGTGTACCACTGAGGCAAGTCTAGCTCAGTTGCCTCTCTGGATTCCCATTATATAATTGAATACAGCACTAATATCTTCTCATAACCTTCTTCTGTTATGGTGAAGAAAGCCATCTTTCTCAATCTTTCTCTCCTCTTAATTACCATGGCCTCTGTTGGACTTGCTGCAGTATATTAGTGTCTCTCTTGTGCTAGGGTCCCAAAACTGACACAGCACTCCAAATGTAGTCTCATCAGTGCCAAACAGAGGCAAAAAATCCCCCCTGACCATTTGGCTCCACTCTTCTTAATACAGCTTAGTACGTGACTGGATGCCTTTGTGGCAAAGGTACATCGTTGGCTCATGTTAGATTTGTCTTCCATTAGAATCCCCAGGCCCTTTCTGCAAAGTTGCTTTCTACCCAGCTGGTGCCACTGGGTTAAAGAATTCCCTGGCTGTGGTCAGGACAGATATCATCAATATAGATAATTAAACTGCTGCTTTTGCATGGGAGTATCCTCTACTAGCTGCAAGATTTTGAATTTGTCTTTTTTGAAACTCCATCAAGTTTCTCTCAACTAATTTTTCTGTCTTGCCAATGTCACTTTAAATAACAGCCCTGTCCATTTCATACCATCCACAAACTTGCTGAGGTGCACTCTGTCCCGAAGTCCAATTTATTAACACAGACAACACTTGACATCAAAAAGTATTGTTCCCAGTATTGATCCCCAGGGACCACCAGTCACCAGGCACAACCTTTTGAGCCTGGATGTTCCTCCTGTTTTTCACTTACTTCTTAGTCTACCTATTCAAACCAAATCCGACCAGTTTGACTATGAGGATACTACGGAGACTGTGTCAAAGATATTTCTGTACTCAAGGTAAAACAATATTTACCACTGTCCTCTCATCCACAAGTAGAGCTTACAATTTGCTAAAAAAGTGGTCTCCTCATCCAGTCCTCAGGGAGAGGCAGTGCTGAGCATGTTCTCAGTGTTCCCTGGCTTCTGCCTTCTCTCCAGAGGTCTTCCATGTATGAGATCAGTTCCAGCACATAACTTCATTCTTCCAGTCCCCAAAGCTATACATGAGTTTCCCATGCATAACTCAGCTTCCACATGCTTTCCTTCTCTTATTAACAGAAAGAAAAGTCGCCAAGTACATGGGAATATGTGTCCCAAACCACAGACACACATAGGAAGTCTGCTTTTGGCTCCACTTGATAGTGTTTTGTTTCCATCCAGTCTCTGCACATAATGTGAAGATGACAATGTCCTTCAGTGAGCAAAGCATAAATACTCTTTGTCGACCTGATAATTACAGTTTATTTTGCACACACTACTAGAGATATTTATCCCTCTATCTATCTATCTATCTAGGTATCTATCTATCTCCTAGCATCCCAGTAAGTCTCTCTCCCATTTGTCTCCAATGTACTAAATGTGATCTTTAGAAAACACTTTCAATTGTCATTATTACTAAGGTATCTGGAGGTGCTGATGAAGTTCATGATACTGCTATAGCAGGTTGTATCCAAACATGCTTTACCCAAACATTTTTTAGCTAAATAAGAGAAAGACAAGACAAAATCAGAGTAGTGAAGCAATTTGCATAATATTGTTTAAATCAGGAGCAGAACCAAGATCCACAGATTTTAAATCTATTTGATCCCCTGCTAGAGCACAGTTTCTGTAAATATATTGTGGTGGTTGTCCACATGCCGGGATTACTTGTCCAGGTGACAGAATGCCTTTCATAATCCTTTTATCCTGTGTCAGTGCCCCAAAGTTACCCAGGTCTTCCCAACACCTTCCAAACCTAAGGTCACATAATTCACCTCAGAGGAACACAGGACTTTGTAAATAAATCTTAATCCCTGCTTTTCCAGGCATTTATAGAACCCAGGTTCTATGCATCCAAGGTTTATCTCTGAGTCCCTAGACTTCTGGGTTAGGACTCAGTGCCATGAATCTCCATGCTATACATACCATAATTGTCCACTGGTCTCAGGAGAAGCTGATGCTGAAAATGTGTGGAGTGTCCAGCCTTTGGCAGACCAAATCTTCCTTCATTACCTGCAGAAGAATGACTTCTCTTGTTGGTCTCGCAAATACATTTTTCTTCCCTTCCAAACTTTAGATCACTATATTCTACCAAAATTTCCATCGAGAAAAATTGAAAATATTCCTGGCACAGTGTGATTAATCACCGGAGCTTTTGCTAAGGTGTGCCATCTGGACATCTTTCTATTTTCCTTGCAGAATCACCCTGGATGGGGCGGTAAATGCAGCCTTCATTCAGCCACTGAATTAGTGCCTGAATTACTCCCTGAGTAAGGGGAGCTGGACTGCTGGTGCTGCATCTCTATTCCACATTGTGGGTTTGGCTTCTGTAGGACCTGGAGGTGGACCCTGGCTGGAGAAAAAATGACCCCAGAACATGCCTCTGCTGCTGCCACAACCTTAAGGGGCAGGAAAACAAAAGCAAACAGGAGCTTGGGCTGCCTTGAAATGCTGAGTGGGGCTTTCAGAAGGAAAGGAGAGGATGAGGTGCTTGGATTGTTGAAACAGCTGCAATGAATCAGCAGCTCTCTTCTCCCTGCCCTCCCCTTGCTGCACAGCAGCCCCCGCTATGCCAAGGAAAACAAAGTAATCCCAAAAAGTGCAATCTACCACAGTGCAGCCGAAACACACTTCAGGACAGAACCAGCCCACAAACTAGAGAGTAAGTACAGAAATGTTTTCAGATGAGACATAACAAGAACTGCAAAGATTTGTACCAGCAGCAAAGCAGAACAGGAGGAAAAATACAGAGGAAAACACTGAAAAGGGAAAGAGCCAAACCTAATTTTGCTATAAGCTGAGCCAACTGGGCTGATCACAGTGAAAGTTCCTTTCAGTTACATCAGGATGGGATGTTCTGCTGCTGTCACCTGTAACTTGTGGTTCCTGCTTTAGCTGGTTAGCCTGACCAGCTAACAAAGCTGCTGCTAGCACACGTGGCAGCTTCTTTGTACAGAGTCAGTCCAGCTCTCTGGGAACTACAGCCTATGGAATCATACTCAGGCCACAGGGGAAAGTTTGGAAGCTTGTAAGAATCACATAGGTTATAGAGGGAGCTTGGGGACTGCTGTCACATGTGGGTCAAAGCAGTGTTTTGAGGACAATCACAAATATGAGGATCCATAGGAAATCAGCACAAGAAACCAGTGAGTGAAAATTGCTCAATATAGAGTAGCACTCAGTTTATTGCTACAAGTCATCTAATTTTCACCCTGCCCCCCTTCCGAGCCATTCAGCGCAGCTTTTTGCCTGACTGCTATGCAATCTGTTTGGCCAGTGCCCACTTAAGGATAGTTATTGCAGGGAGTGCAGTTAGAGACTTTGTAATTGCTCAGCTGATGGTGTAATAGTCTCTCTGAGGATTTGGCCCAGCAACAGTAATGATACAGCTGGTCTGTCTTGCCTGATGGGATCATTTCCACCTTATTATAACTGTGATTTTCTGCTCAGTAATTCCAGAGTATTTTTAGATTTTGAGATGAAAAAATGTGCTGAATTTGCAATGTTGGCTTTTTGTTTTGTTTTTGTTTCCTCTTAACTGTTGACCAGGAGAAAAATAAATTTTCAAGGGAAGTCAGACAGGGATCCCCTAGTTTAGCTTTCTTCCTGTACCCTTTCAAGAAGAGAAGAGAACTCTAAGCAAGCTGTGGAAAGAGGTCAGTGAAAGAGGTCAGTTTGTTTCTGGGGGTGAACAGAAAGCCCAGGCATAAAATAAAGTGAAGAGGAATTTCAGTTGAGACCACCTTCCATTCTGTCACCTTATGGTAAAAATCTTCCACAGAGAGGTGAGAGGTGAACTTCACTTGTCTGTTTAAAACCAGACCGTAAGAATCTCTGACCAGAAAACCACAGGAGACAACATAGTCCTAGTTGTCACCACCAGCAGCCTTGTTAGCCTCCAATTGCTAGAATCACCTCAGTAGCTCTGTACTTCCTCCAGGCCATTTTTTTCCCAAAAGAAAAAGTGAACAATTGTCCCTTGGCAGCTCCCAGGTGACATTTCTTCCTTGTTCTGGCATGTTAGAGCACCACAGCTCTAAATTGTTTCTCTTGCACCTGTTTGACGCGTGATAAAACCATGCTGTTTTGCATCTCAGGGAGGGGAATACAACTGTGAAAACTACTTCTCCTTTGTTATGTATAGATCAGCAAGGGATATCCTGTCAATTGTCATTTCTATCTACATCTGCTGCATGTTCTGGTATTAAAGCCCAGAGCCTCAGACATCTATTGGATTTTGTTTAAATGCTTTATTGGATTTTATGAACCTCATATACACAAGACAGACCATAGGAGACATGTCGTGGTGATATCCACAATAACCAATTAAAATCCCAGCCATGTTTCAACTCCATTTTCAATGAACTATGGAGACACAGCCCTTTTTGCTATAGGGTGAACAGAGATCTCATTAACTACATTAATTGAGAGTGGCAGCTAGTGGATTTTATACATTAGGGAGCACTTCTGTAGACATTGCATCTTTCAAATGCATACACTGAAAAATTATAATGAATCCCATGATCGATACGGAATCATCTTTCTTGTTTCCAGTGTTGTTTCTGTTCCAAGGTTACTTGAATAGATAAGCTTCAATTAATAAAATTCACATTTTCTTCACCTCACAATATTTTTTACAAATGGACTCTTATTCCTTTCTTTTGGCATCATCTTTATCAATCAGCCTTTCAAAATAGCTGAAGAAAAAAATTCTGTTTTTCTTCTGCTTCCTTTTGAGGATTTCAAAGCTCTCAGGAGCCGCAGACAAGACTCTTTTAAGTGTTTGATATTGTTTCTATTTTAGAGAAAGAGATTGAGGCAAAGTGAGGTTAGGTATTTCTCACACAGTGTGTCACACACAAAGGCTGTGGTTAAGCTGGAAACTGGGCTCTGAAGCCCTAGGACACAGAGTATAGCACTAATAACAAAACGTCTTTCCTCCATAATTCATTAGAGATTCCAGAGAAGATGTGTGAGCTCCTTCATGTTATAGAGAAAGAGGACACACCAAGAATGTAATTTGAGGTCAATAATCCACCGAATGCAATGAAAAAGTAGTGGGAAGAGCAGCCATATGGCATGTGAGCTCACATGCATACACATACACACACAGATATGCTTTGCAATACCTTGTTATAACAGTCACAGTAATTCCTTATGTCACCTCTCCTTGAAAACTATATGAATTGGAAAGCATATAAGAAGAGAGCATATTAGAGACTATATAACATGGTGGCAGCTTTTCTTCAATGAACTGTGCTAACCCCGTTAATTCTATAAGAGTCAATCATTGCGTCGGTCAATTTGTACAGTCTTTAGAGAATAATATTAACCATTGTAGGTCAGTTCACCCTGTGGATTATCTCTTCTTTATGGATATTAATTCCCTTTTGAGTGTGATAGCTTTGTAAAGGTAGTTACACATTTCCTTCAGGATGTTCTAAGCCCTATTTGATGTATGTGCAGAGCTTTTTAAGCATCTGCTTTTTTGAGAGAAATGCTTCAGGCTTGCTCTCTGTTTGAAGTTTAATTGTTTTGGAAATTTTGAAGAAATTATTTTCTTCTGGTTTTTTATTTTCCTTTTTTTTTATTTGGGTCATGAGAAAATGGATGTCTGCTTGAGAGTCTAGTAATAGTAATAACAGAATCCTACTGGGCATGTGCAGGTAGCGGATTCCCCCTAGCAGTAGAGCAGCAGAAGGATTGGGAGCAGGAGCGCCAAGTTGCCCCTTCTACCTCTCTTCCTGGTGCTTTGTGACCTCACTGACTTGCCACCTGGGAGCAGTGACAGGAGGTGCAATTTGTGCCCAGGAAAGCTGGGAGCAGGGTGACTCCCTGCCAGGAGAGAGGTGTGAGGTAGCTGCCAGGCTTTCATGCCATCAGCTCAGTGGCTAATTGTTTGCATAGCTTTGCCTTTCCCAGTGATCTTCTCCTGTGTCCTGTGTTCCTCATGTGGTTTCCATTAAGGTCAGGATGGGGGAAGGGAAGCATGTGAATTACTGCAGTATTTACTCTCACTTATCATGCCAAAGCTCAGAGTGCTCTGTGGTACAGAGGCTGCAGGGAGTTGCAAGCAATGCACAAAGGCAGTGTCTGGTTATTGTTAACTGCACTGATTGAAAGGCAGGAATCTCCCTCTGCCATGTCTTCACAAGACCCTGACCATCTCCCTTTCTTACCAACCTGCACAAGGAACACAATGTTGACTCAAAAGTTCATGAGAACTGGATCCTCCATCCAGCTGAAAAGAACATGACAATTTGAATGAAGTGATAATCCTTTAAGTATGGCTACCATTTCCAGGTGGGAGGGGTTGAGACTGCCAGCAGAACCAGCATGAGCTCATCCACCACAGGGCAAGGGATTGACCTCTCTCTGTCTCCACTTCTTTATGTGTGCTCTGTGGCTGGCCTAGGGACCAAACTGTTCAGTGGATCTCTTCCTGAGAGACAACTTCTCTCGTAATCAGGAAACCTGCCAGAGTATCTCAGTTGTCATTTAGCCCCTTCTTTTGGACAATATTGGCAAGGTCTTTCAACCCTTCACAAGTAAAATTACTTTCAGCTACTTCAATTATCTTTTCTTTCCCCTCCTTTTCCTTTTTTTCTTTCTGTGGGTAAGTATTCCTTGTCTTTAATGCCAGTGGCATGAATAACTGGCAAAGCAAGTTGATGCCTGGCACTGTGGGCCTGCTGATTGGTCACCACCTTTTTACTGGAGATGCTGCAATTACTGGACGTGGGAGGATGTTCCTCTCTTAGGATGGGATCTGATGATCCTTTTCTTATATGTGGCTCCCAAGTGTGCACCTCTCCAGGTATTTTGAACACTCCTCTGCTAAGTAGAGTTCAGATTAGAGAGGGTACTGAATATAGGTCAGAGACCCAGAGCAGCTTGATACTGATAGATGTTTAAGAACACAAAATGTTGAAAGGGAGCTGGTAACAGCCTGACAGCTAGTGTCTGGGTTTCCCCAAACAACCTCCCCATCCTTCTCATGCTTAGTCTTTCCTTTGATGGATGAAAGGGCAGCATCACATGTATGGAGAAATTTTCTTTCTGTTACGTGGATAAGTTTCATTTGGGGGGAGGTTCAACAACTTGCATGAAAGAAAGAGCTGCCCAGAGTAAAGATGGTAACAGGAAGGAAAAAGTAGTCAAGCAAAAGATCTTCCCTTTGACAAAGACACCTGAAGAAGTGGTCCTGCAAAGTCTTTGTCTGTTTTACAAACCTCTGTAACACAAGGGCTGTTCCTAAAGAGGAGGCATTGTGTCTCCTTGCAGCCTTCTCGGATGATGGTTTACAATGTGGCCATTCATAAACTGGCCTATCTCTGGATAGGCCAGGAAGAAGAGGGAAAGAATATCAAGGAGGAAAGGCAGAAAAGTGCAACTTCTAGTATCTGTACAGACTAGAAATGAATCATGAGGCAGCCACAGCTCCAGCAGTTGCTTTATATATAATCATAGAATATCCTGAGTTGGAAGGGACTCATCAAGATCATCAAGTCCAACTTCTGGTCCCGCGTAGGATACTGGAAGAATCACACCATGTGCCCGAGAGCATTGTCCAAACGCTTCTTGAACTCTGACGGGCTTCCTACTGTGACCACTTCCCTGGGGAGCCTGTTCAGTGCCTGACCACTCTCTGGGTGAAAAACTTTTTCCTGATATCTAACCTGACAGCTAAACTTCCCCCAACTCAGCTTCATGCTATTTCCTTGAGTCCTGTCACTGGTCACCAGAGTGAAGACATTAGTGCCTGCCCCTCTGCTTCCCCTCATGAGGATGTTGAAGGCGGCAATGATATATCGTGAGCTTCATCTTGTGATGGCCAGAATATCCTGACATTTCCTTTGGAGGCTGAGCAGTTACGCAAGTCTTTGCACTCTAAAGCTAGAGCGATGCAGCACTCTTTGTACAGAGATTAACCTAAAAGCTATTCACAAAAATGGCAGCAAGCCCAGAGCAAACTGGGGCTATGGGTCTGGAGTGCATCTGGGACTTGGCACATCAGTGCTTGTATTTGTGCAATAGTTGTGTGCCAGGGTCTAAGTACAGGTGGGGTCACAAACAGGTGCATCTGTGGGGCTAAATTGTACCTGCAGGTGTCAAAGACATCTGGAAACTGAAACTAAGTATCAGCATTTTCAGCCTGTTCACAGTGTTAGTTTACAAATGGACTGATTTTATGGTCTTAACGTTTTCAGCAGAACTATGATACTCAAGCACCCATATATCTTCTTATGCTCTGTGAAAATGATTATGTGTGTGCAAAACAATCTGCCGTAAACAGCTTTACCTGTAGAGGAGTGCAGGTGGGTCTCCAACAGGCAGAAGAGCCAGTGCAGAGTGCTGGAGGAGAAGCCAGGATGTCTGAGTCCCAGTCTCAGATCTGATTGTGTGATATTGATTTTTTAAAAGAAAGATGACTACCTTCTTCCCTAATAGCCTAAGAATGTCAGTCATACAACATTAAAAAATTGCTAAAAATACATAGTTCCGTGAAAATCTGGTTTTAGTTAGCATTACAGCTCTGAAAAGCAATCTAAGGAAACAAACTAATAGTCACACGGGGCAACTTACCCTAGCTTTCTGCAATTCTCCCAAGACTGACAGGGTTCTCTGAGTTGTGATAAGATGTAAGTAGCTTTCAAAGATGTTCTCACGGTGGGAGCATTTATAACAATGTCCTCTTCTGTGGAGTCTCTCGTATCTGCTAAGCCCCAAGTTTTAATTCAGCAAAGGATGAGTGCACTTGGCAGGGTTTCTATCCTATATCCAGCCACTGAGTTATTTTCTAACTTGTAAAAGCTGCATAGTTTGGGGCCAAAACCTCTGCTTCAGTTTGCTTTAATCTGGCCAGCAGAATCAAAGTTTTGCTGGGATGGTAAATCGACAAAAGAAGAACTGTGTTTCTTATTCCTTGTTTCCCTAGTAAACAAGGCCAAAAACAACTTTGAATGAAAAATCCCAACCAGCTCCAGTCACTACTTGGCATACCATCAAAAGTTGCTCTCCTGCTGTAGAGAAACACGACTTCATGGCTTCATGAAGCTTAAAGAATAGGCTGTAGCCATTACTGTTGTACTGACTATATTGACTCAGATTTATATTTGTCAGGGTCACCAACAGTAGAATAAAAAGGCAATAGCTGATAACAGGATTTTCTGGAAATATTTTTGGGTCTGTATTTGTGTGCTGGGTTGAATGTGGTAGGGAATGAAAGGTGTAATTTTATGGATTTTAGTCTTCCCAGATACATAGAAAAACACCTGCAGTTTGTTAGCAAGTTGATAAAGGTAGACTAGAAGCTTTGACATTTCCAGGAAGGCTAGGAATGAAACCTGTAACTAACCACAGTTTGTTGGGAGGAGGTCGTGCTGGTTTGTCATGGACTGGGCCTGTGCCTTTCAGTATGACATTCTGCAGCAACCCCAAATTCCAGCAGCAAAGACTCGCATGTGTCTCACACATGATGCATTTTCCTCTCACATCTTCTGATGAAGATTTGTTTGGTAAAGGAGAATCTCAGAGATGAGACATTTGCTTGCAGGTCCAAGCTTTCATTGGAAAGAACTCTCTGCACATCATTAGTTTGCGGTGAGCTGAGTGAGCTAAGCCTGATGGTATCCCAATCCTTTTCTAGTAACCACTCAATATATAGATGGGATTATTTTGTCATTTACCAAAGTTTTTTGTATGTCTTCTTGCAAGTGGAAACAGGCCTGGTGCATTTTAAGGGACAGCCTGGCACTATCCCAAGACCAGGCACCCTGACTAAATAGTGATACTGCCAGGGCCCTGGTGCAGAGGTGGCTGTTCTTGAGAGCATGTTGGACCCTCTTCCCAGTACCTCTGAGCAGCACCAGACAGACAGACTGCAGGCAGATAGGGGCTCTAACAGGTATGGAAGATGACTGGCTTGCTGCAAATAAATTACATGTAATTATAGCTACTCTTTGTAGGTTGTAGGCTTGGAGAGATCCTACAACATACTGCTACTTAAGAAGAATAAAAAAGCTTTATACTTTGGTGAGGAGTTTTTGCTTCAGTGGTAGACCATTGATTTCTTAGGGAAACACTTCAGTTGTTTCTCACGAAATCTTTTGCCTTTTGTGTGTGCTGGAATATTCAAGGATAGTGAACCTTTCAATGAATTTAGAGATCATCATAATAAGGTATAGATGTGTATAGCATGTTTTGCCCAAGTAGATGTAAGGCAAATTTCTCACATCCTGACCTTCACCACCACATGCTGAACAGGATTTTGTGTGACTCTTGCTTGAAAGTAGAATCAACTATTCTGGGTCACTCAAAGTTTCTTGAAATGGTCAGTAAGTTTTAGTCATAGTTTTTTAAGCTTTTAAGTTTTTTTAAGTTTTTTATACAATTAAGAAATCTACCCACATTTTTGTTTAGGGGACTCCTCCCCTTCTGTTCCATCCAGTAGGACTCAGACTCCCATTATCCTCAGGAAAGGCTGACCGTTCATTCCATCCTTTTGGAGCAATGCAGTCTCACTGGAATTCAGTCCATATGTAATTTCTCTGCTAGGTTTGGGAATTTTCTTCTGCAAGGTTCCTGTAGAGTAAGTTCGCTTCAAAAAGAAATGTGGGTTAAAACAAAAATGATTTAAATATCTTATAGGCAAGGAGAATTACAACAGTTCAGGCAGAGAAAAATACTGTCTTTCTCTGAATCTCTAAAGCATTCCTGAAAGCATTTCAAGCCATTCAAATGCCACTTAAATCTGTCAGTCCTGGAGAACTACAGTAGTTTGGTGCACAAGCTGTCCTATGATTTGTTCAAAGGAAAGGAGACTGTGTCTTTGTGGTTTAGAGACATTGGTGTCAGCTCTCTCTTCTTGTTACAGCTGCATATGGGGTGAAGCACAGTCTATGAATTCACCAGGCATCAGAAACAGAAGTTTTAAGCCTCTTGTTGCCAAACCCAAGATGTCATGAAAACTCAGCAGCCAGGGAGGTAGTGGAAGTGCAAATATAATTTCATCTCTGCAGCTTTGGGATTAGGCTTTGACAAGGTCATGGCAAGAGAATTTGTTTATCTGATCCTCTCAAAATGTCCTGCTGGTGGAGACTCCTCCACAGACTTATTCATACTATTTTGCTGCAGTCAGTAGCTTTTATTCCACTGAGGTTTTGGACCAGAACAGAAACTAAAGAGGTCAGGACTGAATCTCAAACAAGACAAGGCAGGACTGGAGTAGCAGGAAGGCCAGCCAAGAACAGTGTCAGTGGGCGTGCATTGGCTGAGCTGAGGCACTGGGCATAGGGCACAGTGGGCTCTGAACTAGAGCAGTGAAAGTTGTAAGGACCTTAAATCCTAAACTGAGCTGCAGAACAGAATCAGTCTCTGAATCAGCTGGATACCACATAGAAATCACCCTTCCCTTTCATTCATTTACAGTAATGCAAGGTTATAAATGAGAATGCAGAGTGCCCTAGTTCCTGGATGGACTTACAGCAGACACTGGCTCAACCTCTGCATGCAATTTACAGTATTCTGGACCAAGAAACACAGCTGTTTTGCCATTTGGATGCTAATCTGATGTCTTGGCCATCTAAGTGCTTCATGGGCAGTCACCTGCAAGACTCACAGTCTTTAATCTATGAGCACAACCTCTGCAGCCACTGCCATCTTTCTTTGGTTCAGTTCCCTGCTGCTTCCTCCAAGCCTTTCTCAGCAATCCTATGGTGGATACCACAGGCAATCTCATTGCTTCCAACCTCTTTTGTTCCATTAGAATAAATGTTCTTCTCAAGGCATTTCCTTCAGAGGAGTCTTCTCCTCTGCAGTTGCCCTCAGCACTTGCAAAGTCTCCCCTCCTCACGCATTCCTACAGGACTTCCTTTTCATTAATTTCCTTTATTTGGAGGAACAGCTGGACAACTCCAGCTGTTTCCCTCCATGAGCACTTTCGGAAATGAGGTGATGACCTTAGCACTTCTTGAGCCTTGAGCCCCCTTGATGGGGGAAGATTGCAGATTAAATTTACAGTCTGCAAAATATTTGAGGTTGAGGGCAGAGAAGTTGAGAACCAGTGGAATTTTCCATCTCACCTGGGCTGTATCCTTTTCACCCTGTGCTGCTTGTCAAGCCTCAAGGGTGCACAACTTGTCTTGCTTTTTGCAATTATTTTAATCTTTTGGTAGTTTTAAAATGGGAAGCTTCTAATTAAAACTGGAGCCTTGCATATGAATTATCCTTTAAGGGCCAGCAGGATGCACTGTCAGAGGAGCAGCACATTTTGGGGGGAAAGCATCACCAAGAGGTGTTTCTACTCTGGACTTCTCTCAGAGCACCAGTACTAAGAAAAGGATTTGCAGGGTTACTTGCAAGGATATGCAGGTTAAAAGAAGTTTCTTTCCCCGTGTGTGTTCAAAGGGGAAATACAATTCGAAGCCATGGAAATGGCCAGTGTGTATCTGATTCACATTCAGAAAGGACTAAGAGCAGTCAGCAGCCCTTATTAAAGCATTGAGGCTTCTGCTTTGACTCTTCTTTTGTATGCTAAGAGGTGGTGATTAGCAGAGTTCAAAGAAAACCATGATGAGGGTGAAATAAGTAGTTTTGGAAGACACCTTTTATGTATCTAAAATGTCACTAAAAATGGAGGAAGAAGGTGATTTATTGTGTGTTTTGTAGTTTCTGACAGTTGTCACAAATGTATTTCATCTTCTGAAAGTGTAAGAGCATCGTCTGTCAGGTGATATCCTGCAGCTCTTCCATATGCACTGTCATTTTTGGAGCAGTGTGAGGTCTGGAATTGGTTTTGTATGGTCTAATGCTCCACCCCTTCTCAAGGCCATAACCGCTACCGTTGCTGTCAGAGGTGAGATACTGTGATAGCATTTTATTTTCCTTGATGCCTTGAGCAGTAGCCGCCCCATCTGTCCAGGCTGTTCTGCTTTTAGAAGCCAGCCTACAGATGACTAGTAATGACAAGAATCTGCCTGGAGCAACTTCAGACAAGCTGGAAGTAGCCCACTTTTTCCATGACTTAGGGGATGTGTGAGGGAGGACTACTCTGGTTACTTACTTGTCAAAAATGGTATAACAGGTGGCAGCATCAAGTGTCCTTCATGAGGGTGGTGAATGACAAGACAGTGTTTTTCATGCTGTCTGTCCATCATTGGACTGTTACTTTTAAGTGCTCAGTGAAAGGTAACTGAGAAAGCAAACCACTTTACATATGCTACCTAAGGAAATTAGATAGCAGGCTGCAAATTAAAATATCATTTTATTTGGTTTTCTGGAATGTTCCTCAATAAACATTAAGTGGAGAACAGGTCTGTCTGTCATGTCATCCCTCTTATTCCATTTTTGGAGAATCTGGAATAAGTACATGTGTTTATATGACGGAAGAGTGCAGAGTTTAGGAGTGGTGCCATTCATGATCAAGTGGAATTGCAACACACTTCTGTTGAATGCCCCTAAAGAGAGTCTGAGACAGCATATTGAGAGTATGAGTTGTTAAATGCCCTATGATTAGGAACCTGACTTTGAGCTCAAGCACCAGTTGTTTATTTGCAACTGGTTCCCCAGGTGTTGACTGCCACAGACATGAGAGAAGAAAGACACAGGCTGATGAATCCAGGCCCACAAAGAAAGAGAACGGCGGAGGGGTTGCCAAATCACTGAGAAAGATCTTGTTTTAATTGATGGCAATACTTCTTTTGGTCCAGTATTATCATTATGTAAATGCAGTCTGGTTCATATTTCTGCCACTGATATAGGAATTTATTAATGAGAGTGATCAGCAGGAGACAGGACAGCAAAGGAGATTGGGAAGGTTTTGTCTGTAACTTGCCATTTCAAATCTAGTTCAGCTCAACAGTGACTAGTGGTTATTAATGTCTGATATTTCTTGGTAGGCCCTGCATGAAATAAATTAGCAAATCTTTCATTCAGTTCCCCCTCAGAAAAACATGAACCATAACTGACATTAAATAGATGCCTCATTGGCAGACTTGTAGGGAGAGCAAAAACTGATAGACACTGTGTTCTCATTTTCCCCTGAGTTATCCACACATTCAGAGATAGGGTCCTTGCAGGTCAGATTGGGCGTATAATGGTGATCTGAGCAGTAGACTGGAAGAGCTTATTCTTATATAGGTTGAAGTGAGATTTTGATATCCTGTGCTCCAGGGAGACTAACATTGCTTGTAATACACCAAAGGTTTTGTTTGGCTAGAGAGCTGGCAAGATAACGCCGTGCAGCCACCTACTACTGGTGCCAACTCTCCGGGAGTCTGCACTGTTATTCCAAGAGTAAGTGTGTAGATGGTGAGCATCTGTTCCTTCTGTAGGAACACAGCTGGCTCACAATCTCATCCAGACCAAGGGACCACTGAATATTTGTTCCATGAATGACAGTTACACAGTTTCCAAAGAAGATGAGGATTTCCTATCAGGGAACATGAGTACAGACTCAGAGGCTGATAAGAATGTTGCTGGGTTTTGGTTCTTGAAATGATTACGGGATGAAGCATGGGAGAGTTCTTCACCTCATAACCAAAAAGGTGGAAGTTTGGAATTAGCTACCAGCAAGTGAAGACCACCTTTTTTTCAGTTACAGACACGTTACTCCTTCTACTCCAGTGTGGTGGTTTGTTTGTTTCTTTAGCACATTTTTAGTGCAATCGTAAGATCCCTTGGAAAGCGTCCCACTTACACACCTTTTCCCTAGGATATGAGTCCCTGGGGAAGGCTTCCTGTAGACTGTTTGCTTAGACACCTGTGCACTGTAATGTATGTCTAATTGAAATTGCATTAATAGTATGATTCCATTACAGGCAAGCAAGACGCTTGCTGCAAGAACACTCCCAGCGGGCCTTGAATCAGCTGCAATAGATAATTTATAAAGTGCTGTGGATCTGCTCAAAGCTCCAGTGTTAAGTACAAGAGACACAGGGCTATTTATTATTAAGATGACATTATGGTTTTCGCTCAGCAAAAAGTGTGGGTCTGGGATGAGCAAAGCTCTGTGAAAGGTGAGATTTGGGACTCTCAGTTTGACTGAGCTATTCCTCAGACACTGCCTCTTAGTCTGTGCCAGCTTTTGAAACCTCTTTGAAAGATAAAGTTCACATCTCTGTTCTGTCATGGTATTCCAGTGGTTTGTCAGTTCTCTTTAGATCTTCTTGCTGCACGTTGTAATTTTTGTGAAAAGACCGGGGGTGAAAAGAACTAACAGCTGCTTTGAGTTAGGCCTGTTGTCAAGCAGCAAGTCAGGCTGCTCTAGGCCCAGTTTTTGGTTGTTGCAAACCTGAGTTTCTCTCCTCACTTCCACATTTCTGCATGTATTTCTTAGCCTGCACCTTCAAGAAGCTTTTGCTGTCTCAAACATAGGCTACCACTGTTTTGACAGCAATAAAAGAGGAAGGTTTTTTTGGTATGATAGGAGGGTAGAGAAAGGATGTTTTTCTTAGAACTGGCTATCCAGACTATAGTCCCACATCATCAAAGGGGTGAGAGAAAAGGGAGAAAGAAGAGTTGAAAGAAAGAGGGTGTCTTTCTGAATCTTCAGCTCCTTGTTCCTCTTGCTGCCATTGTCACTCCCCAGAGCCTACTGTCATACCTGCCTGGAAAATGCTGCTCTCTTTGGCAGCTCCCCTCTCTGAAGCAAAGCCCCAGCTTCTGCCTTTGGGGGAAATTCAAAAACACAGACACAGGCAGCACTTACTGAAGAATCAAAGAGAATGAAAGGAAGAGAT
The DNA here is from genome assembly GCF_003984885.1 of Neopelma chrysocephalum. Lineage (NCBI taxonomy): Eukaryota > Metazoa > Chordata > Aves > Passeriformes > Pipridae > Neopelma > Neopelma chrysocephalum. Next base: position 15,535,946 of record NW_020897693.1, read on the forward strand.
ATGCAAGAAAAAACTAGAGGTAATTTAGCCTTTCCTGAGTCTTGCATCCTCTCCCCAGAACTCTGCAAGTGTACCTGTTCCCCTGCATTTTCTGTTATTATTTGTGCTAGTGTCCTCTTCTCTTGCAAGAGAGCACTGGCAGGAGGTCCTGCTCTCAGCTCTACCTTATGTGAGTGCATTTTACTGAAGTGTATAAAGGTATATGAGCAACCAGAGCTGCTTCAATTTAGAAATTAAAGCAAAAATCTGTGAAAGATGAGGACTTCCTAGAAAAGCTTTGCATGTCTTTGTGAAGATGTTCCGGGTTAGTCATCCTCTTCTCGATAGACTGTAGGAAACATTATTACATGTTTTAATTATCTAAAGAGAGAGAACATTCTTTGCAAAATTCTCATCCCCTTGACCTCTTTGTAATTAGCTCTATTAGCAAGTCATTAGCAATTGTTATTACAACAAAATTTGAAGTCAGAGGTGAAGAATCAGTATGACCTTCTTAGTCTTCATTCATCTGCCTCCACTTCAGTACACATATGTACTCAGAGCTACCACCAATGATTTCAGTAATATTTCAATTTTACTGTGCATTTGTGAGGAAAGAAGAGGATGTTCTTTTGGCTCTGAAACTTCCAAGTCTACGCAGAGCTTTGGATCTCTTGGCAGGAAGACGTGCATTTTTAAGGGGTCACACATTGAAATTGTCAGTAGAAAATCTGCCCTCTAAAACAAGAAACTAAAAAAAGTTTTGGGGTTTTTAAAAAGTTTTTTTCTTCATAAATAGAAAGAAAGTGCAGGCTTCAGAGCTTGAGAACCGAGATCAGACACACACCAGGAAGCATGGCCTTTTCAGTTATTTATTGGATTGCATTTCTCATTTGTAGTGCTTGATGGTTGATCTTTATGAACTCCTTTGTCTCCTCCCACTGTCTTTTCTTCATCTGTCCTTTATACAGCTTGAATACTTGTGGGAACAGCTGGATTACCATCTCTAGAGACTTGTAGGGAGAAATGAACATGTGCATTTGATGGCTCCAGCAGCTGAGAGTCTGATGCAAACTCCGCTGAAAGTCATGGAAGGGAAGAAAGAATCAAAGTAGGTACATAGGAACTGCAGTTGAGCACAGTGCATATCAAGGTCTATCAAGACATACAGTTGCACCTGCAGAAACCTATCTGGTGGCCCCTGACTGCCTAGAGAGATCACTAGGGAATGTGGCTTCATTATATTGTCTGTCTAATGCTGTATGCTGCTCAGCTGGCCAGCTGGCTGCTTATCATTTTGGTTTTTTTTTCTTTTAAGTAATTGGTGGCTTTTGACCTTCTGCTTTGGTTCTTCACATAATCTATCAACACCAGTGGACTGAGCAATGCAAAATCTCTAAGGAGATCAGTGTGGCCCTCCCTTACCACCTGTCCTTGAGAAAAGTCCAGATGGGCTGCTATCAGCACCAACGTTGAGAGGCACTTTCTCTCCTCCTGCGGAATTGATCTTGTTTCCTCTCTCTCCTTCAGGTGTGAACATGAACCAACAGTGAGGGAAACAAAGACAATAAGCTTGAATGTGGGTCTGCCTGCAGCCCAGAACCCCACCCTGGGAAAAAGTCTAACAGCAAAACTCTCTTCAATGAGACCAAAAGTTGTAACTTCCAATGGTTCAATTTGAAAAATATAATCTAAATGCCCTTCTTTGAGTTTTTTTATGAAGCAGGTTTGTCCCAGTGGCTCCAAGTTGCCGTCACTTTCCTTTCAGGCTTGCTGCCACACAGCTGGGATCCTAGCCGTCCTGCTTGCCCTGGCTTAAACAGGGCTCCTTGGCTTCCTGCCAGGAAAATCTGTAGTATCCCAGCTGGAGATAGGTTTGCCAGGCTCTCAATTCTGCCCACTGATCAGGTACACAAGAGAACCTATGAGGAAATGGACAGATTTCTGCCAGAAAATTCAATTAAGGAAGTACATTCCCATGAAACAGTTTGATTCTGTTAAACTGGCATTTTTCAAATGGAAAACTGTTCTATCCAAAAGCTTACGTCCAGCTTTGCTCATTAGTGCATCCGTCCATGAACAAAAGGTAGGTTGTGCTGGAGAGCAATAATTGAAATTCTTAAATCCCTTCCATCAAGAGCAGAACAGAGTAACACTTCAGTGTCTGATTCCATTTTACCACTTTAATTTTTTTCAGCAGATATTAAATCTTACAAGACCCTTATTAAATAGGAATTACTGTTCCCATTAACAGGTAGAAACAGGGCAGGGAATAACTTGGTGTTATACCAAGTCAGTGGAAACTCTGCAAAAGCATCCATTTCTGTCTGAGCTTTCTGCATCAACTATGCCAGTTTATAGGCACTCTTGCAAAAGCCAAAAGGATCAGTATTGTACAGTGTTTGTGTTACAGGATACAGATCAGGTTCAATTACAACACTTTTAGAACAAAGTTGTGCCCTAATTTTAACCTCAAAATAGCAGCATAAGAAGACCACAGCGTAGCAGACAGCCCTACAAAACCATATTTATGCCAACAATTTGAGCTGTGTGCCAATCATTCTGCAGACCAGCTACAAAAACTACTAGGATGTAGCTTGTGAGGTTCTCAGCACCATACGTTTTGGGCAGAAGTACCTGTAGGTCTGTCTGCGCAGACAGTGACACACACTCACAATTTAACAATTGCTTTCCACTTGCAGCCTGCTTTTCCATGGCAAAAAAGAAAAAATATATATATAATTTGTTCTGATACCATTTGAATCAATTTCAGTGAAACTTCTCAGAAGAAGAAGTATCAGAAATTGTTAAGCAACTATGGATTTTTTTTTTTTAAGTGGAACAGTTAAGAAGAGGTAAGTGTCCTTTCAAGGAGAATGGCAGTATTAGTTCACCTGCTATTAAGCATCAGAGAATCCATAAGAAGTGAGAGAGGCAAAGAAATAAAAAGCCTTAATTAAAACTCTAACCATGGGACAAGCTTCAACTGTATTTTGAACCTTAGACATTGAAGCAAATCAATTCCAAGTCACCACAGCTAGCCAAGCTTCTTCATTTCTGGTGCCTTTGAGGAAGCCTTCAGCAAGCTGAAAGTGCTAGCATGAAATAGTGGATATGAATATTCTGAAAATCACAGGAGCTTTTATTAATAACAAGCATCTCTAGAACAAGAGTCTCTTTCCTTTGAGGGTTCTTCAGGAAGATTTGTCATGGCAGTAGGATGTTTGGAGTTTTTTGACAATGGTATTCAGAAGCAGTCTTGCCTCATCCCCTTTACTGAGGGCTGAAATTGTTTGTCACACACTTTCCATGTGAATCACATTTCCGCATTGACTCTCCTGCCTGGTTCTCTCAACTGCCTTTGTCATTGTTTGCTGCCTTTACACCCTCCAGTGGAACTGGATTACACAATCTCTTGTGATGGGTACAGAGCAAGAATTTGAACAGGAAACAGGAAAGACTGTATGCGTAGCTGACACCCCACTCAGCACTTCTTCTATCACTGGCTGTTTTAAGTGTTTCTCGTTGGTAAATCATTGCTTTACAGACTACAGCTTTGACAGATTTCTTAACCCATTCTCCCATTTCATCCTGATTCATGGAACCTTGCACCTGAAGTGGATGCAAGACATGGGAGGAAGGGTTTATGAAAAGGCCCCCAAAGTAAATTGCATGTGTGTAATGAAACTGGTTTTATTCTTCTACACAGATTTTGTGCTGCACCAGTTAACAGTGACATATTGATTCCTCACTGGTGCAGAGAACTGACAGACTTTGGTGTTAAAACCATCAAGATCCAACCATGTCAAAGATATAATTTAACAGGCTCAAAGGTAAAGGCAAATTCTTAGCTGGAATTGCAAGCAGAGATGAAGAGTGGGACAACTTCATTATTTAACACCTTGTGATTTTTATATTGATGAAAGCTGCCTCCATTCTTACTTAGTATCATTTTACAGTCATTTTGCAACTGATGTAAATGACTGCTGACAACTGATAGTTACACCAGCCATCCAAGTATGCAGTTAGTGTGCAGACAAGTAACAAAGGATTCCCTTCATTTTCTCATATCTGGAGGAAAGTAGAAAAAGGACAGAGACACTTGAGCTGCAAAAAAGTCAGCCCACTGTACATTCAGTATTGTTCTTTGAGAATAAAAATGAAAACGGGTTTTGGTTAGCATGACGTTGATTATTTACAATTGAGATTTATTGTCTGGTTACAAACACACTGCTAGAAATCAAGACTTCTACAGAGAAGGATAACCTTCCTTCCCAGTTCTCATGCTGAAAGCTGGACAGAAATGTTTTGCCACTTTTTTTTTCTTTTTCCTTTTCCTGCTTACCTTCTAGGGGATTTGCTTTATAAATAATAATATAATAGGGCTGTGAGGCCTTCTACACACAGAGATTGGTCCCAGTGAAGACTACCTCCTCCATATGGCAGCATATGTTTCTGTGCATTTCCTGATAGAGCAGCCATCTCCCTGTGGCATTTAAGCACAGTATAATTAGCTGTGTACAGAAGCAGAGTGTTGATAACGTTTTGCTGGAAGAGTGCCATCAGCATGACTGTTCTTGGTATTGGTTGCCGTAAGTAACAGTGTCTTTAGAGAACAGTAATTGGAAATCTGTGGGTTGCTCTTGGACACCCTGAGCTCTTTCATGATTTTATCAGATTTTATCATTAGTGATGCCTAGGAAGTAGTCCTTTGAGTTTTGAATGTTTAACAGGAGAGAGGTTGTGGCCTGTTTGTTTAGCTATGTATCTTCTTGATTACAGTTTCACAGGATTAAGACCAACTGCAGATTGGCATCACAACTGGGCTACTCCCTGTTCTGACATACTTGCTCCCTGATTTCTCCCAGCTTCTGTTGGTAGTACAAAAGATGAAAAAAAAAAAAGTTGAAAAAACATCCAGGAATATTTCTCCCTAAAAAGCTCCGTTCCTTTCAGGGTGTCCTCCCTGCTTTCCCTATAATCAAATTTTCCTGTCTTTTTGCCATTCCATGCAGACAGAATCCAGGGATTACAGAGGACCATGCAAGAACTACCCAAGTGATATATGAAAGTAAGATATACATATGTGAAAATAAGTCTGTCTCAGAGAGTACCCAATAGCAGAGATTCAGAGAAGAATGCAGAAAATGTAGGGTCATCACTGATGAGTAGGGCAGGGCAAGTTCCATCTTCCTGTAGGCAATTAAAGACTGGTTTATAGAATTATAACTTCTTTATCCATTTTACACTGTTTACAGTAACCTTGCATGTCCCATTATCCATGCAAGCATCCCGTAATCTTCTGAGTACTTTTAATGTGTTGACTTCTGTGATAATTGTAGAAGTGAATCCCTACAGTTAATAATATGATGGTAAAAATATTTTCTATCATAAATGTACTGCTTTTGGCTTCCTCTTCTCCATTTGTAAAATTTCCTTCTGTGCTTACACATTGCTCAGTTTTCAGCAAAGCTGCTGAGGCATGTCTATAACATCTGTGGGGAAAGAGGCGAAGAGTCAGTCCTGAGTTCTGAACCCATAGTTCTATGCAACGCAGAACACTCTCTGATGGCTTCCCTCTTTATTGCTCACCAATAGCATGGAGTGATGTGGCTATGTTCCTCCTGAACCCAAGCTAATTCACAGCATTCATGCCTCAGCATGATGCACTCTAGCTCTTTCAGCTCCAAGAACATCATGCAAGGTGTGGGCTTGGCATTACAATCCCCACAATAAATTTATATCCTGCTGATGGCTACTCTGTGGCCATGACAGACGGCCAAACACAGCACCAGCTCCTCTAGCTGAATATTCTTTAGCAACAGAAGTAATATCAGTGTTTCTATTCTGCAGACAGTAGGGCCATATGATGTCACACAGTGCCACAGCAGGTACCCTGCTCAACAGACGTTCTTGTGTACTACACTGTCATTGGATAATGCAAATGGATTTTCAGAAGTAACAAAAGGACCCAAAACTTTAGACTGGGAAAGAAGTTCTCTGTATTTCCCTGCCCTCACTGAAAATATGTCAGGGTCTCCAGAGGAAAGCTGAAGACTCAAACTGACTGCTTCAGCTCAGAAGGACTGACTGAGGTTTGAGAAAGGAAGGTTGAGTCCTTGAGGACTATGTAAAATTTATGCAAAATCTGCATCACTATGCTGAGTAATACAGATTTTAGAGGAGACTCCTCAAATGTGTTTTGGTGAGGTACTAGTGGCAAAGACAAAAGCAGTTCTTACTTCTGCACTTGTACTGGAAGAGGGTTTTTTGTGTTCAATAGGTGTTTTTCTGCCAGTTTAAAAGAACCTGTGTATCACACCAGAGCTTGAGACCTCAGATAGTCTAGATTATGTATGGAAAAAAGGAGTGGCAGGGAGCATATGCCTACTTCTGTGTATTTATATGGAGTCTAATCCTTTGGACAACATTTATTTTGCCACTTTGTTAGTTTTGAATTTGGAGAAGACATCAGGTCAAATGAACACAGTATTTCAGTTTGTTCTCTGTTTCTTAACACCTTCTGATTGGATCAGCACCCAGGAAGAGCAATCTTTATCAAATATTTTGTCCACAGATGCAGAGAAATTTGACCTGACCTTTTGTGATTTTGCAGTATTAATAATGGTTTCTTCTTTGCTGTGTGTGCAAATCTGAGTTTGGCTGCCTTTATGTTCTACGTGGTAGGTACATTTGCTGGTGTTGTGTGTTAATCCTAGAGTTTGTGTAATTTTTTTCACTTTATTCCCCAATCCTCTTGTAACTCTAGAAGCTGAGCAAATTAACTTTTGGAGAAAGTATAGCTGCAACCTCAGTAAAAACAGAACAGAAAAAAAAAGGTTGAAATGTATAAAATACTTCATTTTCTCTGAGATTGTCAGTTCCTCAAAAAACCCCAGAGGTGCATAAAATTCTGCTTTCTGCCACAAAATCACTAAAGAGATGCCTGCAATTTGTAAAGCCAGAATAGAAAAAACAATGTTTTGGGGTTGTCTGCTGGGACATTGACTGGAAAGCTCAGGAAAAGCAAGGTCAAAGTCCTCCATGTGTCCTGCGGCTGTGAAGCGGGAATGCTGGCTTATTTGAAGCAATTGGAAAAGCAGTCTGTACCCCAGCTCCCACCCTTGCCTGTGTTAGTCTGAACTACTGGTGATGCATAGTCATGAGTGCCCAGCCACTTTTATATTCTCTTCCTCACAAAATCTTACACCAGAGTGCAGGGCTGTTTGGGCTCCATCTGAGGTACGTTTCTTGGTCACAATTTGGCAGTCACAGAGGTACAAAGAGATTTCCGGCTTTTCTGACCTGCAATCTTGACAGGAAATACAGTGGAGGGAAAGATAAAAACAAGAAGGGAGCAAATGAGGTTTTCTCAAGCCAGGGCTTCTCTGCCTTGAATTGGTGCAGATAGAAGAATGGGAGGAAGCAGCCTTTGAGGGCTTCTATTAATAACCTTGTTTATGTGATCCCAAGGCATTGTTAGAGGAATTTCTGCAGACTGTAACTTTCTTCTCTTGTTGCTTGGGATTTACCCACCTCAATTTTTTATTTTACTCCAAATACAGGATTTTTAGAGAACACTTTTTTAGAAGAGACTGCCTTTATCACTCCTTTCCTCCACAACCTTTGGCGTCCTCTAAATAGGCATGAAAATCCTCACTTTGCCTCACACTTAGAACTAAAAGACCCTCCCTTGTCAGCCATGGTTCCAGTCAAGAAGATTCCCTTCTTTCCACTGAGAGCAAGAATGTTGGCTTGTAATTGCAGAAGCCTTTCCTTGCCAGTTCTTCCCTCACCTGTGCTATTGGCAGCTAGCATTTCCTTTAAGCTCTCCTTATTTTCTCCCACCATAGCAAATATTCAGAAAGGAATTGTGGTTGTTTGTTCCACATCCTCACTAGCTACCATTGTTTGAAGCAGCAGTGGACAAAGGCTTAGAGAGTTAAAAAAAGAACATTCAACAGTAATCTTTAGCAGCACAGTAGAGCTGGAGAGTGTACTTTTAGGTAGTGATGCATAGTGTTTATTGGGATATAAGTATTGTAAAGTAATAAGTTTGAGCCCTCTCAAAACAAGGCATCTGTGATAAATTATCCTGCTATCCCTTTATTTTCCTTCTTCTGCATTTTCCCCTTCTCAGAACAGTGCTAGCTTCTGATATTTTCAGCTGATGATTACTCTATGTGCAGAAAATCTTTAACACAACAAGGGGATGTTCTAAGCAAGTAAAAGGGTGTCTCCTGATCACAATTTCTGAGGAGCCTGTGAGTGTCCTTTATATCTGCTGCTATCAGTCCAATCTTTCCACAGCAAAACAAAAGGAGTTTTAACCCTTCCCAGTGAGAACGTGAGGGGATGCAGAAGTGCACAGCAGTTCTTGAAACTGAGCATCTGAGCTTGGTAACAGGACTGCAATGTTCAAGCTACTGATGAAGAATTTTGAACACAGCTGAACCAGATGGAAAAGACATTTCTTTTGGTGCTGTTAGCATGGGAGAGCTTTTCTACAGAGTTTGGGCTTGTTTGGTTTTTTTTAATCTTTGCTTTTTATTTTATAGAGATACTTTCTGTATTAAATTAAATGAGCAACTGCATTAATTTAGGCAAAAAACTTCCAGTAGCAGTCCCATAGTCACAGGAGTTTCTCTCTGCATTAACATATCTATGTTTAAAGCTAGGCCATCTCAGCAACTTATAGAACAATGTACTGTATAATTTAACAGAGAAGAAAAATGACACAAAAGAAATAACTACGGTATGTGACAGAAGGGAAGGAAAGCATATCAAGAAAAACCTTTAAAGTATTACCTTTTCCCCAAAGTCTACCAGAAGAAAAACCCTACAATATACTCTTAGCCCACCAACACCAAACTATGTAAATTTCTGCCACTTTGAGGTCTACTGGCAGCAGCTTCTCTTCAGTTTTGAAAAATTCAGAAATCCAAAGGCTGATCCAGCTGTTTGAGAACTGAGGCAGGAGCATGCTTATAAGGACAAACATGTTATATAAAGTACATCTGTGTTTTCTGGTGGTTGGGCTTGATACCTGTGGTTTGATATAGTGGAGACAGCACAATGGCTGTCTACTCTTTTATATGGATCCAAATCATGGGTCATTTACCGCCACCACCTGCGACTCCTAGAACGCTTCCACCAATGCTGCCTCCGTACAATCCTAAACATCCACTGGTCAGATTATGTGACCAATACATCTGTTCTAGAACAAGCAGCAGTCACAAGTATTGAGGCCATGTTGCTGAGAACACAGCTGTGCTGCACAGGACACGTCTCATAAAGGACCACCGCCTCCCTAAGATGGTGCTCTATGGTGAACTTACCACTGGCTGCAGCAAGAGAGGAGCCCCGAAGAGGAGATACAAGGACTCCCTGAAACAATATCTCAGCCTTGGCCATATTGATCTTCATCACTGGTCTACTCTGGCCTCCAGTCGGGAGGTCTGGAGACACACTGTAACACTGCTGCTTCTTTTGAGAACGCGCGCAGGATCACTCTCGAGGAGAAAAGACAACGCAGAAAGAATCGTGTCTTGCTGACACCATCTAAGGAGTCTTTCTGCTGTGCCTTTTGCAACCAGACTTGTCTATCTCGCATTGGCCTTTTTAAACACCAGCGCGCTTGTAGCAAATGTGGGTAGGGCCCTTCCCAAATCTTCGTTCGCGAAGCCTAGCCATGAGCGAGTGGGGGGTATAGTGTGAAAGGTGAAATCTGTGCAATGGGAACTGGAGCCAGACCTCCAAAGGTAAAATCATCTGGTAAAGCAATTTTTTTTCACCAGTTGCCTCCAGCTGTAGGCAATACAAAAGATTTTCAAAGGAAAAGAAATATGTGTGAGTACTGCCCTTGACTCAGTACGGTCGGTGGGTGGCAGATATCTCATGAATTCTTCCATGGTGATATTTAAGATTATTTTAGAGTGCACCTGTAAAGATCTGGGATATCAGAAGTCTCAGGTGTGTCCTCCTGTGTGCCTCCTAGGAATCCCCCACATCCTAAAGGAATTGGTTGTCTGAAAGATTTACAAAAGACGCTGTTCTGTACAGCCTCTGCAGTCCTCAGCCAGAGCAACTGTTCTGCTGGCATCCTCTGTGCCTGGGCCCAGTTGGAACCTATAGGAAAATCCTGCCTTCCCCCTGCTAGTAATGAGTAAGTGCTGGAGGCACTTTCCTGTATGTATTGACTCTATGTCCTTTGAAGCTGAAGTTCCCACAGTGTGTAAAGGCTGTATCCCTCCCTTTGATGCCAAATGAAGGCGAGGGTCACTGTATTTGACCTCAGCAACTCAAGGTTTTAAATGGAACAAAAAAGAGTCAGTAACCACTAGAAGTAGCCCATGAGGTTTGATCTTGTGTAATATAATACTCCATGACAGGAGCTTCCACTGTTACCACAGCAAAGAGAGTGTGACATACAACATGGGCAATCTCAGTTCTTCACAGCAGAGAGTTGGGGCAAGTGTATCTGTAGAGAAACTACTGGTCTAGTAACAGAATGTTTAAAGCCATCTGTCAAAATTAAAATGAGTGGGATTTTCTCCTTTGTGCAAAGAAAATGCCTGTGCACCAAACTCTGTGGTGTTTCCAAACTGTTTTACATGAGAGAGGCCTGTAAAGGGCTCCCTTCTCCAGCTGCGGGTCTAATAACTAGCAGCACTGACTGTCATTTCTTGAAGCAATCATTCTCATCTGGGTGATGATGCTTCCCTGGACTGTGGCATTATGCCATCTCATTTTCCATAAGCCAGCCTGCAAACACAAAGAGTCTAGATTGCTGGCCAAGTGTTGAACAAGGAGAAAATCAGCAGGTCTAACGTTGAAATTATTGATATTATTTTAAATTGGTCTAGTAAATACAGTGAAATTAGCCCTGTCATCTCAGTCAGAGCAATCAAAAGAGTCATTAAAAATTAATAAAGTTGAGTGATTCATCTTTTGCTGTAATATTTTCTATCCTACTTCAGATTTAAGTTCCTTGAGAGTGTAAAGTCTAGGCAGAAGTGAGAACAAGAACTAAGTCTGAAATCAGTGTTACCTCCTGATACATACTGTCTCCTAAGCTTTGTACCTTTCATTCCAACTACTACTTCTTTGCAGTACTGAGAGTTTCAAGCTCACTGTTGGCAAACATGTTCAAGCAGTTGCAAAACCCAGATGGATGCTTGGCCTATAGAGTCTAGGATGTCACCTCCAACAAACCCCCATCAAACCATACATCCTTGTACCCTGCTGGTGGCAAATGTCCAAAATCCAGTACATCTGGGGAACATGGCAGTGCCATCACACACACAGCGGTGCAAAGGCACAATGCTGCCCAGAGCCATGCAGATGTGGAAGCTAGCCAAGTGCCACCTACAGTGTAGACTAATGTAGATCTTCTCATTTGTTCTGTCTGACAGGTGTTTTCTCCCAAACATTGATTAAAACTTGGAACAACTCTCTGCCCAGAAGAGGATATAGCTGTACACCTCAACTCTCTGGTACAGCAGATGGTAACAGTGACTGTTGTGGTGTGTTCAATGATTAGATGTTTCCAGACCCTCAGGTTGCTGCTTTTCCTGGCTGAATTCCTTTTCATGTATGTTTACTTTTGAAAGAGATTTATTTAGAAAGGAGAAAATATGGCACAGATAACTGTGTTCACCAGAAGAAAGGAGTGAAAGGCAGGTTCTTATTTCTATCAATAATAAAAAGACTCAGCAGGTTTACTATTATATCTGTGTACTAAATAAAGGCATTCACTGTGAGCAGAGAGTGTGCACAGTTACCTCAGTTCAGCTGATGTACACTCATTAAGCTACAGTAACTAATTTACTTGCAATTGTTTCTCCAAGTCCTAAATCAGAGGCTTGCAAACTGTGTTAATACCATACTTTTCTTTCCCTGGCTTATAAGGAAGGGCCAAGACACCGATTTATCAGAGGCAGGAAAAACAGTCTTGGCTAAAAACTAGCAGTTAAACAGTATACCTTAGACCCCAACTAGGCATTTCAGCTTTTTCTCAACTCAACCAATAATTGAGGTCATAAGAAATTTTGGTCATGGAGTCAAAATATACTTTCCAAGCTTTTCTCCACCAGAAGGAATCCTATGTGCTTTCTTTGTGCTCAAGCTGAAATCATATTTGTTGTGAGAATTTGTAGGTAATATGAACTTTTTAACAGTGAAATCTTCACTGCGTTTACCAAGCAGTGGGCTCAGGCACCTTGATAAAGGCCAGCCAGCTTATTTTACTCCACAGCACCCCAGAGCAGGCAAGAGACAGCTATATCCCCAGATCCTGGAGTATGAAATCAGCATTGCGGTAATGAGTCCAGTTACTTTGATCATACTTGTAACACACAAGGGCTAAGAAGTGACTGAAGAGCACGTGGAGTGGCTTGTTCAGACCCCATCTCAGCCATTCTGCTGCCTGCTGTCACTAAGGCACCAGCCTAACTGGATATGATTAACCACTTAAAGCTCTTTCTTCGCATTGATGGGAAGTGATTCAGAACTGCATTTCTCCCCTCTGAGTGAAGTGGAGAAGTGTGTGGAGAAAATAGGCACCACCTTGTTTTATTTCCTGATGGTTCCACAAAAATTGAACTGCCTGTGAAAAATGTTCCACTAAGAATGAGAGAGGATTTGGCTGTAAGTCACTCTGGTAAGGTGCTTTAAATCCCTAAACTGTATGGTCAGATGCATCTGTCTTAACCACGGCAGTCAGAGATTCGAATATGAAGTGTCTTTCTTTGAAAGCTGTGCATCCATTCTGCCATTCTGATTATCTCATATTTGCAGTATTGGACTGATAATGCAGGAAAAACACCATTCTCTCACAAAGGGAGCACTTGACGCTTAGGCTAGAGAACTTTGCTTTTCACCAGGGAGATGGCATCTTTACAGGTAGGATGGAAAATCCCTTTCTGAGAAAAACTGGTGCCTGAAATTTCAGACCTTTGTGTTAGGACAGAACTAAAATACATCCATTTAGTTCATACAGGAAATTAGGCAGCACTGAATTGCAGTTATCCAGCTTTCCAGTGATGAGTTATGTTTGGCTTTGGAATATACTGCGTTCAGTGAAAATGAAAGTCTGTTAAGCAGCCTCTGGACACACGAATTTCTGCATTTTCAGTGCCTAAGTATTCAGCATTTCCCACACAGGGATGCTGACATGGCATTACTTTCTGCAAATGTTCCCTGAAATGGCAGTCTGGGGACATTCAGCAAAAGGCTTAGTCTGGCTTATAAAACTGAGTGTGCCTGTGTTCTGATGCTCGAATCAGCAAGAGAAAGGTTTAGGTCCATTGTCCCCACACATTTTTTTTTTTTTCACTTTGTATGGCATGTGACTCTGACAACTCAATGCAGAGTGAAAGCTTCCTAGAGCAGTTTTAGGGTTTGGTCTTCCTTTTCAAATATAGAAAAAGACAGCAAAAAGCAGCTGAAGATGGCAGTCCAAGATTAAAACTTAGGATCAGCTTCTTAGTTCATATTCAGTGAGGGGATTTGCTGGGTAGGTGGTACCCTTGTACCTTGATTTTCTCCATATGATGGGAGAACCACCTAGTAGCTCCCATGGTTGTGACTTTGATGCTGTCCCAGCACATTTTGCTTTCTTTTCTCTCACCAGGAGGCAGAATATTTTGTCAAATGGAGTTAGTTATTTTGGTTGTTTACCTCCATTGGGTGGTGAGTAAAAAATGCAGAGTTGGGAGATTCAGCAGGAACAGCAGACCATAAGCCTTTCCCTCCCTGATAACCACTATGGAAAGGAAATAATTTGACTCCATAGGTGACTGACTACATTATGCAAAGTGCCTGGAAATTCTTTGCCAAGCAGTAACATAAAGGTAGCACAGAAGCATTCCTGCTGTTCACTCAGAACTGCTGCTCATGAGTTTCACTGCATTTTTTCAAGAAGCTGTGTGATCCTTGAGAATTTACCCAGATAATTCCACAAGAACAGGGACAATTGTACTAGGAATTGCATGCCAAATATTTATGTTCCAGGAAGAGATGAGAAGAGAGAGTGCTTAGCAGTGTTCCCCACCCCTGCCTCTTCCTGTATCCTGAGCTTCCATATAGTGGTGTCTGTTTATTTGACACAATCCAGAGAATGTAAACAGTTAGTTTAAAATTAGATAGAAAACCTCTAGTGGAATGATGAAATAGAAATATCGTAGATGGCTGTGCTTGTGATATATGTTCACTTAGTAAAAGAGGCACAGAGATGAATGCAGTGGTTTGTTTACCACTCATTAAGTGTATGTGAACAACTCGGTGAAGTGACATGAGCATGATGTGTCACTTGTCAGCAATCTGCAGAGACTGCACACTCCAGCATGCCATGAAAGCAATTATATTCATATAAGGGGAACGTTTCACCCTGGATCACATGGTCTAAAAAAAGCTATATTTTTTTAGTGTTGTTGCTTGACCTCAGTCGAGCTCAGTTGACTGTGTCCAGCATGAGGCAGGCCCCGATCTCTTTCCACAGGTGCCTTCCTTGTAGACTCCCGCTGCCCCACTGCCAAAGTCTTGCCACCTACACCCTGTACAAGTATACTGGATATTTTAGATCTCCAGCCACCTGAAATACCTTAATGGCTATACAGACCCCAGGAAAAGTGACCTGTATTTGCTGGTTAAAAATCCCCTCCTGCCTCTAAGTCCTGTCTCATAGTAGTGCATGGAAAATAACTCCAGAGCTGAGAAGTTGGCCCTGGGACTGAGGTGAAGTCTTGGTCGTGAGGTTTTTGTGTGGTTTTTTTTCTCTATCCATTAACAATACCAGACCAACCCTCACTGGTTGCTAGGTGATATTTTCATTATGTGGAGTCATAATTTTGAGTGAGGAGTGGCCTGAGCAGTGAACCTTTGGCAGAAAAAGCACAGGAAGCTGTGTGCAAGAGATGAGAAATCCAGTGAAGTAAAGTAGGGTGGAGACAAGAGGAATATGCCAGTATCACGAAGGGAATGATGACTGACAAACTTTTCCCAAGTTGCCTGGTAGGAAATGTGGTAGAATGAACACAGGTGTTTGGATCTACTCGGGGAGAAGACTGAAGACTTACTGGCATCTGAACTTTGGATCCCTGGTGGGTACATTTATCCTCTTACCCCTCTTAAATCCCACTTCCTTTTAGCCTGTTTTCAACCCACCGCTCCAAGGTTACATCCCTGTAACCACCATGATTTGTCATGCTGTATCATGCTCATTTCTTGGCTAGTGCTTCAACTGCAAGATCTTTGGTGTAAGCAGACATTGTTCTTAACCGTGTAATGCAGGGAAGGGTGGCACAGCCTACAGCTTAAGACTTCTAGAGGATGCAATACTTTAAGGAAGAGATGAATCCAAACTCCCTGTCACTCTGCATCCCCATATCCACTCTCTGGGATCTACTACATTGGTCCCTAAAACCTCATCATCTTCAACTGAAAATTTATAAAAAGAGCAATCCAAATGTAATTTCTAAATTGAATGCACATGGAAGACCAACACTGGCAAGAGAAAGCAGCCTGCCAGGCTGTGACTGAGCAGATAATGAGGGAAGTGAACCTGGCCCCTTTGGAACTCCCTTATGCTCTTCTCTCCACCCAAATCCCAAAAATGTAATGGCATGTCTGTAGCAAGGAAACAGTAAATTACTTTTTTTCCACCCTGAGCTACAAGCTGCGGCAATCAGACCCCTGGGAATTCAGACTTCTTCTCCAACTCAGCTGGAAGGATTAATGCAGCAGACTTGAGGGGGTTCCGCTTCAAATCCCACCTCCCTTGCCTCACTAATTACTTCCATGTGTATTTGTGCAAGGCTGCATGTTGTCTGGGGTCTGCAGGTGGCATAGTGACCTTTGGGCTATAGGTGGGCTTCCCCTACTTCACCATATGTTACATGAATGAGCCAAGCAGTTAGAAGGCAATTGTAAGCATCCACAGTCGAGAAATCCCTCTCTGTACAGTGACTGATGGATTCTGTTTCTCTACCCTCACTTCTCCCTTTATGCTTTCTCCAGCTGTGAAAGAAGAAGGAATTTCTGGCCTTAGTTTATAATGTTTAATTAAAAAGAAAAACCTTCATGCAAAGATAGCTTGTTTCCACGGCTTTGATGTTGGTGCCTGTGGGAAATGGATGAGTTGGAAGCACATTCTGGGTAACAAAATGTAAATGAGCAACTTCAAGTGTTCTTGTGAGTTTTTCAAACCTCAAAATCACAAGAGCCAGATTAATATATTTTCACAATGAATTCTGTTGGACTGGTGCACTTGTGCTACTGATTGTACTGCTTTCTCCAGCTCTCTTAGGCGGCCTTTCCAGAAGTCTCCTCAGATATATTTTAGTTTGTTGTCAGTGAGGCAGTTGTGCTGTTGTGTGAGTGCTCTGTAAGGAGTGTTGTGTTTGCAGGGAAAAAGAAGCAACAGTGGGTGCAAAAATTGCCTGTGAGTGCCCCTAGGGAGCACCCTGCCACTGGAGTAGTGTCTAGCTTTTGCAACTTCCAGTGGTTCCTTACCTATGATGTGATTGGGTAGTGCAACAGAAATTCCTCTTTGGTGTTTGCCCTTTATCTTCTTGGGGGGCTTTGAGAGAAAAAAAAATAAGAAAAACTGAGAACATATCGAGTATTTTAGAGAATATGGAAAACCTGTCAAGTGCTTTTGGGACAAAAGAAGTGGTTCAAAAGAATGGCTCATCTCAGAAATTTGGAGCGCTGGCTACCGGTTCCAGTGAGATAATTCACATCCACCACACGCGAATATGTATGTCATGCCTTTCAGGCAGCCTGGAATAGAAAATGTGATTACTTTTAATTTATGTTTTTCAGCACTTTTTTCAAATATATTCTGCTAAGATCTCTGGTCTAGCTTCACAGGATTTCTCTTTTCACAGTTTTGTTAAACTCACCTAAGGCATGTGTTATATACTGAAAACAGATGTATAAAGGCTGTATAAAGCGAATAGGTTGACTGCCTTTGACTCTTCCTGGAATTAATACTTGCCCCTGGCTCATTTCCTTCCTGATGTTAGATTGCCTCCAAGAGGGATAAAGCTGAACGAGAAGGACTGAGGAGCCCTCACTGGGCATTGCCAAGGGAGACGGCTCAAGTTCCCTGTCTAAATGTCCAGAAGTGCTGTCTGAATGATCACATGGAGGAAGTCTTTTGGGATGGGCTGTGCTAAGAATGACTGATTTTTTTCATCAGTGTCTTTGCAGCCCTGATGACTACTCAGATTCATAGTCCTGACTTGAAATTCCTATGTGTGTCAGTGGTCCTTCAGTGTATTTCTGGAACATGTCCTCAGTGTACTACACAAGAGCTGTCTTCAGGCAAGTGACCATCACTCCAGACCTAGTGGCAGTGTTAATTGAGCCCTCTCATACTTGTACTGTCTCTGATACTCTTCTATCAGGCTTTCCCTGTGAACTACCTAAGAAAGTCTACTTAAGATGTGCTGGCTGACTTATGCTGTTCTCCATCTGTGCCCCAAAGCAAAAGGGCATCTCTACTGGGGACTGCTGGGTAAGGACACCCCGCTGACTTCCCTCTGTCTCCACATCCTGTGTGCTAGCAGGGGTAGTGCCTGGTCTCTTCTGGATAAGAGAAGATGGGGCATGGGAGATTTGTCTGAGTAGGTGTGAGGAGCGCCTAGCAATTTCTGACAACCTCGAATCAATGCTTGGTGCACTGTGTTAGAGGAGGGTTTCCTAACAAATCTGTGCTGTCTATGATGGCAGTAATAGGTGCAGTGTCTGTGTCTGTGCCAATCTGCCAGCAAAGACAGCTCCCTTCTCTTCATTATAGCTGGGCTCTTTCTTTGGACAAGTCAGGTGGAGAATCCCCCTTTGACGTGGGATTTCTTCTTGCTGGCATTCATCAGATGTAGCTGATCAGGGGGCCTCATAAATGGGAGAACTGACAACTGTGATATAAAAGAAAAATCTTCACATATGGAGTGGCTGAGGTGATTCAGAGCATTCCAGGCAAGGTGCTGTGGTTTCTGCTCTGGTGGTTTAAAGAAGTGCTTTAGGTGGTGGGGTTTATCCAGACTGCGTGTGATGATACATTGGATCATAACTGTGGTACGAATTAAGGTCACACAAGCTTTCCTCCTAGGACTCCAACTAAGGCATTCTCCCACTTTCCTTAATGGCTTAGCAGTGGAGATGGTCAGAAAACTGGCCCAAAAAGCACTGTAGAGGCACTGTAATGGTCCATTTGATACAGGTCCAAATCATTGGTACTCTCTGTTCTGCAGGGCGTCAGGCTCCCCACTCCTATTGCAGACCAGATGGGATCCTGATGATGCCCTGATTGTATTTGTGGGGAGGCTGAATTTGAGGGAACATATGCAGAGGACAGTGTCTGAGTAGATTAGGGCCGTTTCAATCCATTTGTTTTCAAATATACCACGTTTGGTTTGGGCCATGTGGGGTTTGTTTGATAAAGGAAAAACCATACTAATTGAATTCGCTGGGTCAATGGCAGTTCACCTGAGGGGGAGGGCAAGGACTCTGCTGGAGGGATCTGCCATTAAACAGAAAACTGCAAGAGCTTGGCTTTTCATCCTGGCAAAAGTCATGGGTCTTATGCCCTGGTGAGCCTCACGTAACAGTGGGAAGCCCAAGGCCTCAGAAATTCTCTGCATCATAAAGGCCTTTGCCTGATTCTGGAGGATAAAATGAACTCAGGTTGTGCCTCAAAACTGCTAGTCCAATTTGTTGGTGGTGAGGAAAGGACCAAAATATGGAAAGGAATAAAGCTAGCTGAAGAAAACTGCTTAAGCATTTCTGAGCCAGTCCCTTCCCCTTGCAAACCTTAACAAAAGGAGTCTGGTGAGCAGCAGCAGCTTCCCTTCCAGACTCCCTTAACACAAAGGCTCTGTTTCCCTGTGCTAGTTGTGGAGAGAGTGAGGTAGTGAATGGAAAAAAATCAGGCAAATAGGGAAGAAAAAAAAGACGTTGTGTCTTTACCACAGACTGCAGATGGGATCACTATGACTAAAAGCAACAAGTGATGCAAATCATTATTAAAAAAAACCAATGAGAATAGCATCTTTAATTTATCTGCTGGAAATTGCCAAAGGCTATGTTCAAAGGCAAAATCTATAGCTCTGTGTGTGTGTTTTAGTAGGGAATATTCCATCTGCCCCAGTAACCTCTCTTAATAGTCCCTGCTGGCTTCAGGGAAGGCTGGCAGTGTTCACTGAGCACAGCTCTAGTTTGATGTGATTGCCCTACAAATGGGAGACGAGTGGAGAAGCAACGGGGAGTCCCTAATTACTTCCACAGAATATAAATCCATGATGGTTTTGACAGCTTCTGGAGCTGAGGGCAGTATCACACTGCCTGGCACAACTCATGTCAGAGAACAGCTGGCTGTAGTCCCACCTCTATCAACAGCACCATCAATGCTCCAGGAGGAAAGGGCAAAGCAGGAACATGTGAATAGTGTGACATTTGATGGAGAAATTGCCCATTAGCTAGAGCAGTTCTGACCTTACAGATCCTGAGGCTCTGACACTCCCTGAATTGCAATTAATAGCTATACCTTTCCTACTTGGCCTGTGATTTGTGCTCAGTACCTAATGCACCCATGAAAGGTGCCTTATGGCCTTACATGTGTTGAGAAGATGTCTTGTTATCGTACAGTCACACCAGAATGTGAAGATGTTGGTCAGCCATTCAGTGAGGACTCAGCCTCATTAAAGGGGTGGATAAAATTAATCTTCAGGACAAATCCTGGAAAATGGCGTGTCACAAGTCTGTAATCCTTTTCCTCCTCCACAATTGCCCTTTATAGTCATCCTGCTAAAGGAAGCAAGCTTTAATGAACATGCCTGATTGATAAGGAAACCCATTGTGAACAGAAAAACAACATTTCCTCCTCCAACTTTGGGAGCTGTTACATCTTCCTCAGGTACACTGACATATTCCAGAGAAAATATACAGGTAGGAATAAATTGCTTTGCTGGGGCTTTATCTTGGGTTCAAGAAATATGTTATGACTAAGCATTTGTATCACCTAGTGGTGTCTGCAAGGCGTTGTTGAGGCTGAACTGCAATATCATTGAATCATAGAATGGTTTGGGTTGGAAAGGATCTTGAAGATCATCTTGTTTCAACCCCACTGCCACAGGCAGAGATGCCACCCACTAGATCAGGTTGCTCAAAGCCCCATTCCACCTGGCCTTGAACACTTCAATATATGCAGCAAATGTTGCTGTAGGTAATGGCCCAGTAGCTATCATAGAATTGTTTATGCTGGAATAGAACTTTAAAATCATTAATTCCAACCAAGACAGTGGAAACTGAGTGGAACCTGCTGTTTGGAAGGTATTTCAGTGCGGTCTCTAGGAGCAGTAGTTGTTTCCAGGTGATATAGGATTAGTGACTGCTGGAATCCAAGATCAGAGTACTACAGGAAGAGGGTCTTGCTACTGTTCTTAGAAAATTATTTTAGTGATATGTAGTCTCCAGATAGAAACAGGAATGCTCATGTCATCCACGTATGTAACTAGTTTGTTGCCTTTTTTCCTGTAATAAGGATTGTTGCTAAATTCACTGACCAAAATTAAGCTAAACTACTGAATCCATGCATCTTCTGGAATATGTGTATAAATCGCATTCTGAATCACACAGTTTGGATGCATCTCTGATGTAGTGGAGCTACGTTAGCCTTTACTGAAATGCAGCTTCCTTTGAGCAAATCACGGTAGACTGGCAAAGCAGTGTTAAATGACACTCTGGCAGGAAGTAAAGAGGATAATATTTCACTGAAGGAAAATTGCAGGAAGTCAGTAGAATGTCTGTTATCTTAGCTGGAGCTGGCATTTGGCCTGGTTACTAAAGATAACACCTTTTTTTTCCCTCCAAGACTTGTCACTTGCTGCTTTATGACCATGTATCTTGATTTACATCTCAGAACATCTCCAGCTGCAGAGCATCACCAGTGCCTGGGGGTGATTCCAGGCTTCTCCATGGCATAGACAAAGGTGAATTTTTCAGCCCCCAAGATGAGGGACTGGTATGAGCCTGCTGTTTCCACAGGCAAAAGAAGAGTAGCAGGAAGGGGTACAACTGTAATTTCAGGCACTGAGGAAACAGGACTGCTACAACTACTGCTGCCAGACACCTGAGAGATATCAGGTAAGTGAATGCTGCATCTGTTGTGAATAACCCTTATTCTGTCTGAGCAGCCACAACTACAGCCAGCCTGCCTTTCCAGAGTTTTTGCAGAGACTAAACAGGCATCACCACGTCCCTGAGCATGCTGCTATCCTAGGAAACTCTCTGTTTTCTTATTCCCATGACTGGCATCACACTGAAGTTGTGAATTCTCATCTGGCATAAAAGAAGAAAATCACGTCTGACTCGTAGCAATTGTTGAGATCTGGATTAATTTTCCAAGGCCTAGTCAGTGCTAGAAGCTCCTTAATTTCCAGGACCTAATGGGACTGCTGTCCCCAAAAGATAAGTGCAAAATGTGCACAGTGATCATTTGGATATTTCTGATCATTTTTATCAAGAATAGGAAATAGTTAATTTTATAAATTGTTGATTATGGTGTATTTTGTGAATGCACACTGCCTGCCATACTGAGCATTAAGGAAATACCACTCTTGCTTTATAAATAGTTGATGGAGTTACCAGGGAAAGTTACTTGTCAAGGGACATGCATTTACTCTATACCTTGGAAAGTAAAAAGGTTATATCTCCAACTGATATCCTTGTAAATCAACTTATGACTAGGTCCTTGTTGACTCTGACAGGCTGTGATATGAGCTTACAACTTCTCTGAGTGGCTGAGGGAAGTTGCCTCATTTCTACCACAAAGATCTCTTGTGACCTTGACAGCAACTCATCTTGGATGACTGATAACAAAGAGTTTAGAACTGGATGTTTTGCTGTTTTGGTATTTTTGTTCACACTCCTCTTCTGAACTCTTTTCCTAGTTTCCTTGAACTTCTCTCTCTCTGTGTTGCCAAAATGTCGTGTACGCATCTGGGAGACTTTCCAACTTCCAACTGCAGAAGTGGGTCACTCCTCATACACGCACATTTACAGTCTTTTGCAGATTCCCAGGCTCTCAGCACAGCACTAGGAGAACTTAAGCAGTGCTGTCATAGCCTGTTGCTTTCAGAGGTTCACAGTATTGCCAGTTGGCATTAACTCTTACATTAGTTCTCTCTGACTGTCTGGCTGCAGAAAGAAATCTTGTAATGATCACCCAGCTAAGGATGAATTATTAATTTGAGATGCTGAAGGAGATTTTTGTCAGAGCTCGGCTTCGGATGGGTGACTTGCACAGAGCTTAAAAGCACCTCTAGCTCATCCCCCTGCCTCATTCTGCATTCTGTGCCATTTCTCTCACTGCCTCAGGGCAGAATGTTTCAGAAAGTTGGAGTGGGAATATTTTTATTCATCCTGTTACATGAAGTTAATCTCGTGTAGCAAAGCAGCTGTGTAATGTTTTGTATTAAATCTCATGTCTTCCCTTGGGTATGATTAAAATTCAGGTGAAGGGTTTTTTTAATTTTATTTTATTTTCCCGCTCCCAGGGCTCTCAAGGGGCCATTAGGCTTCATTCTTAATAGCTTGCCATCTCGTTGCCTCTGCTGCTCCTGCTGCACACACAACTGCACTTGTCTGACTGATGAAGGCTGAAGGCTCTTTAGTGACACATGCACATGCTGCACATTAGTGAAGACATTTCTAGCTGAGGTGAAGGGACGGCTGCTCCCTGGCACATTGAATAAAGCCTTGGTTGGCAAATTCTCTATTTGCTTGATTATAGCCCTGGAACACATAAAATCCCAGTTGGAAGGAGACCAGCTGCTCTACCAATACCCTGGGCTTCCCAAAACTATTGCTTTATTTCAGTGCCGTTTCCAAGAAAGACAGAGTTTCCTTTCTAACATGTTATTGCTTTTGCTTGCAACAGAAGGATTTGCCTCCATTTGTCAGTTTAAAAAGAAAAGCCTCTTCTGACTGTGTCTGACCGCTATTTCTCTATCCACTGTCTGTCTTTATCTGTGGAACCAAAATGAGATCACCTGGAAGACAACACAGAAACCTGATAGTGAGGGAGTGAAGGATTATCACAGGGATACACAGGGGAAAGTAAAGAATAAAAGTCCTGCAGAGAACATAACAGGGCTGGAGACAGTGAGAGAAAATGAGCCTAGAGAAAAGAAGAGGAGATAAAAGCAGGAGAGAGGCTGTGAGACATGTACTGAGAAGGAGCAACACAGAAATGTACAGACTGGATAGGCAGACTGCACAGAAGGAGCTAACCTGAGGGCTTGCACCGCTTCTTCCCCTCTTCACCTCTACTAGAGTTACTGAAACTGCCTTAATAGCAGTGCTGCAGAAGTGGTTTGGACAAACCCCTGTTTCCCTCTAAACTCCTTAGTCTTGACACAGCTGTACATTTCAGAAAAATCTGGGTAAATTTTCTTCTTAAAGTCTTTAACTTTCACAGCCACTTATGCAATTTGTTATCACAGTCAGGAGGATCACAAGTGCCAAAACGTGGCATGAAGGGTTGCACAAAAGGGCTGGTTACAAGACAGAAGAGCAGAAAGTTTCAGAGCCTTTGCCTGGCTTTCCATACTTCTCAGGCTTCAGGGCTTTGGTGGATTCAACCTTCTAGTAGACTAGAAGTCTGCTCATCTAGTCTTTGGAATCTTTCAAACAGAATCTAGATTCTGGATCCTTCACTGAGGGCATCTCAGAAGTACAGGAATCAAGAAAATGCTTCTTTCCTCTTGCTTTGTGATGTATGTACAATAAGTCAGTTGCAGTAGGTGTCTAAGGGCTACTCAGCTAAGAGAACGTGTCCTTCGCATTATTTCATTGAAATTAAAGCCAAGGGTGAAGTTGGCTTCAACCTTTAATAAATCCACAGTTTATCTCTTCCTGATAGGAAACAGCAGCTAGTAACTCACAATGTTGTTTAAAATATTCCTACCAGGAATCAGTCAGATAAGGGACTCACATAG
The DNA here is from genome assembly GCF_003984885.1 of Neopelma chrysocephalum. Taxonomy (NCBI): domain Eukaryota; kingdom Metazoa; phylum Chordata; class Aves; order Passeriformes; family Pipridae; genus Neopelma; species Neopelma chrysocephalum. The sequence continues at coordinate 15,559,927 of NW_020897693.1, forward strand.
TTCCAACCTATGTTCCACAGTGGCCTACAAGAATCTATATTTTTAAGCTGTAAAATAACATTATTTGTATTAGTAGTATTATATTATTAGTATTAGTAGTATTAGTATTATATTATTAGTATTTCTTATTAATGAGTGTCCAGCCAGTGAAAGGATTTTCATCTTTAGATAAAGAAACCTCACATCTGAGTAGCAGCTGACAGAGGTGCAATGATGTGGTTCGATCACAGGTTAGAAGCCCTAAATTCTAATAATTCTAATCCTGATGTCCACCTGGGGAAGTCACTGCATATTCCTGGCATTCATTTGCTCTCACTTGTGAAAACGGGAGGCTGATTAATTAGTGCCTGCTGAAGGGTTCACAAGGACCATAAATTTTATTACTACATTTTTAAAAATAACTAACCTTACACTAGTCTGCCTCAATCCCACTGTGCAGCATTCAGCAATTTTGCAGCTCCTGTACCCAGCATGGCTGCTCTATTCACTTATAAGTTTCATTCTGTTGGCAGAAGAGCAGGGCTGCCCTATGAACAAATGCACAGAAGGACTCTTGAGGCCAAGGAGAAAGAAGTAAAACCTGTGCAGTTTTGTTCTGCCCTGGCTGTGTGTATGCTTGGAAGAGAGGTGAATGACAAGTGAAAAGAGGTCTGCAGAGAAGTACTATCTTTAAACAAAGTAGCATAACAGAAAAAACACAGAAGCTTCAGAGAAGAAAAGAAAGCTGTGTAATTTTCAACAGCTATCCCAATGAGGTTATAGCAGCATCACCATCCAACCATTGCTTTGTGGACTTGTTAGGATATGTCATCTCCATCTGTCACTGGAGATTGGTCCAGATCTTAAAAACTACACCCCACTTAGGGCACTGAATTTGATCATGAAAAAATCTGGTATCACGTCCAGCAAACTTCACACCATGAAAATTGAGTGCCACTGCTCCGAGTCATTGACACTGTTGTTGCATTTTACAACTTTCCTGCAATCATTTTATTCAGCCATGAATGTTTATCCCAGTGTTTAGGCAGTGGACAGTTCAATTTTCTGGATTTAATAACATTCTCTTTTGTGTGATACCAGTAGGTCCTTTCATGGCAAAGGTCATTATTTCAGCCGCCTCCCAGCTAATCTGGTAGTGTCCATGTAAATTGACTTCTGCAGAATGGGGATTAGTTTTGCTGTATGACCCCATGCTACCTCCTTTCACCTAAGGAGGGGAATGACTGATTTGGAGTTTTGATGATGTGCTGTTCTGTTTTTCTCCTTAACCATGTTACATGCGCTTCAGAAGAATCTGTTTGGATGGGACCTTCTCCCTGATTCAAGGGGAGCTATCACCACTTTTCTGGCTAGGGATCCCTTTCTACACGTACATGTTGGAGTCCTTTTCTTCAGTTGGCTCTCTGGAGGGAGTCATTTGGGGAGAAGGGAAGCAGTGAAATAGTTTGATGAATGGCATCAACTTACATCCCCCAGGGGGATTCCATATGTTTGTAGCAGATGTTTAACACGTTATGGCAACACAACTGGCTGTGTTGAAAGAAATTGCAGGGTGACCATCTAACTGTTGTCAGTAGTGAAGTTTTCAACACTTCCATGTCACCCCAGCAGTCATTGCTGTTCTCTGTAGATACCTGTGAACTATGTAAGATGTTTTTGCCAGAAAAATAGTGAAGAACTTTAACTGTCCAATAAAGTGTTATTTAATTGGAACATCTCAAGGAACAATAAACCCTGAAGCTATGTTTGTTAGTTTTCTTTTCTTTTTTTTTTTTTTTTAGAGAAGAAAGGTGCTTTGTAAAATATTATAAGAATAAAAATAGCTTCAGGATTTTAGTGTCATCTGCAGTTTTAAAAGTGCATTTGAGCCTCCTCCCTTTGTGTTCTTGTTGCCAAGAAGAGTCAAAGCATTTGAGGATAGATGTTTTGATGAGTAAGGCACTTGTCTGTGATCCAGCATCTCCTAGCTCATGTCCTGGAGCTGCCACAGACCTCTAGTACTTCTTCAGCATTCGTTCTTCATGCCTCAATTTCCTGTTTGTAAATGAGAATAACTGTTCCTCTGTATTTGTCTCTCGTCATATTTAAACATGTAGGGGAAAGGGACTGTGGGGTTCCTGGCACAGTGGTGGCCTCCATTTTGCTTGTCCCTCCTTAGTGAAAATTTCTAAAATGACCATAGGAAACAAAGTTACTTTCCAGACAGGCATCAAGAAGTACAGAAAAATCTCAGCTGCAAATTTCAGAGGAAATATGAACATTGAGAATTTTCTCAAAAGATGTGCTTTTTGGCTTAATCTGCATTTTAGGAAACTTCGGGAAGGGGAAGCAAACAGTGGACAGGATATTTTCTGGTTCTTTTTTTTTTTTAGTTCAGTAATATACAGCTTTACCTACTGTTAGCTGTGGAAAGGGCTGTCATCTTAAATATGTTCATATTGCTTTAAAAATATCTCTTCAATGCTGAATATTAAAATTATTACAAAGAATTCTCTTAATTGAGATTTTTCTGGTCAGAGTCCAAGCGTTCGTTCAATCATTGCTGTTGCAATTTGGGTTTAGGCACTGCTGCCAGTTCCTTTGTGTAATCTTGCAACTTCAAAGACAAGGAAAGAGGGAGGTGGGCAGGAAAGCATTTAGGAAAATTGTGTCTAGCTCTTTGAGTATCTCAGTGAGCATAAGCTGTTGTTCATGGGTTGGATAATCTTAAGAAAAGCATGTCTCTTGCCCTGAAAGAGGTGCCTGCTTCCCATCTTGCGGTCTGTGGGTCTGAAAGACATGAGAAGGTAATATATGAAATGATGACAAAACATGCTTTTTCACTTCAGAAGAATATACATGTATGGTATCATGTAATCTAGTGAATATGAAAACAAAGCTGGGAAAAATAAATCTGTGAATGAATATTCAAAATGCTGCTTAGTTCTTGATTTAGAAAACAAAAATAAAAAACAAAAAACATGGCAAAGCTGCATGAAGGAGGGCTATGTTATTTTTTTTCTCCAAAATGTTAGCTGTTGCTTGGATGGAAATGATTGGGAAATGCTAATATTGACAAAGAAACCAACTCACAAACAATTTAGCTTCAGTTTTCCCAGCTGAGCCTGGGAAAGCAAAACTAGGTTGAAAAATACACTGGCAAGGTTTTAATTATGATTTTAATAACAAAGCTTGAACAAACCTCTCGCTACCAGTACATCAAATGCCCCCTCATGCTGTTTTCCCAGGTCTGATGGAGGGGCCCTGGGAAAGCAGTTTGATAGCAGGTGAGAGAGCATAATGGTCAGTGTAACTTCAGTCAGCACTGTAAGTACTTGACATTTCAGAAAAACAAGATCTTTTACTTCATTATCTTTATCTGGGAGCAGGTGATCAGGTTCAGACAGTCAGTTTGTCATCTTAAGCTCTTTGTGGCTGAGACCTTGTTTGTTTTGCACTCTCAGAAGTGCCATTCAGTCTCATGGCAGAGTTAATAACACTGAGCACAGATTGCTCCTGGAATGTGCTATGGTTATCTGGAAATAGACTGGTACTCGGGTTCCAGCATGCAGATGCCAGAGAGTTTCCTCTGCCCATCTGCCTAGGCAATGAGCTGGTCTGCATGTCAGTCCAGCTCTAGGAATCACAGCCAAGCTGTATCGGGGGTGGATTCCTGCTTTATCTGCCTTCACAGCAAATTGGAAAAGGTGTTAGTAGAAATACTGAGAGAAAATAACAGGAAAAGAAAGGGAGCAGTCTGAAGGCAAAGGAAGTAGGAGGAAAGGTGGGGAGTCCAGGGAAGGAAGCAACAGGGAAACTGTGAAGCTGAGAATTAATATGTGAAGCACAGACAAGAATGGGTTCATAAGTAATGGGTTAGCTCTATGGAGTGAAATTCAATTCTCTCAAACTCCATACAGTTATACCTGTGAGGAACCTGCCCTGAATTGTTCATGGCTTCTCAACATTGCAGTTTCTGATTCTGAAAACTCAAGCCTATCAGAAGTGTGACGGAAAGGCTTTTTGTATTGTCATACATATGATGTTGCAACCGGACATGCCTATCTCGTATTGGCCTTTTTAGCCACCAACACGCCTGCAACAAACATGGGTAGAGCCCTTCCCAAATCTTCGTTCGCAAAGCCTAGCCGTGATGTGACATATGATGTAATATTCAAGAGACAGACCCTCCAGACAGTGGGATGCTGCAGCTCTAGGCACTTCTGAAACAGCAGAAAGCGGCTTTAGTGTTTTGGGCTAAACCATGGAACTTCTTCCATGTTCTGATTTCAATTCAGTAATGTATTTATCAGAAAACAAGTAAACCAGCCTTCTTGAATATTTATCTATCATAAAATTGGCTTTATTCGAGATTGTTGTTATGCTTTAAGTTCACAGGGAATACACTATATCCTTTACACATAACAAAGAATGTAAACCCCAGCTTTAAATGTAAAACTCGATTCAGTGCTGGCGGGGATTCACAAAGCAATTCCTTCATGATGGTGAAAGCACTATAAACTCGGGAAGCTAATTTGCAATAGTGGCCCCTTAAATTGCACAGTTGAGCATGTAAGAGCACTATTGTGTCCATGCGAGGATGTGGAAGATTTGAAAGCTGGGGTCACATATAGTTGACTTTTGTTCATTTACAAAACAGTTTCATAGAATCAGGACGGAAAACAGAAAACACACACAAGTCTTTGGATACATCACCCTGTAGTATTCTTTCCAAAATATCAGAATAATGATGTCACTGGAGGGGGCGGGGGGTAGTTGTTGAAAAAATGCCAAGACTGTCCCTGATGAGGAAGGGATATTTTCTATAGAATCTGGAGCTGTTTAAAACTGTGGTGTTTTGGGCAGGACTAAGCCCAGTCAGTTTACAAGAAAACCTCTGCATGAGATCTGTGCATAAGGCCCAAAAACAAGGGTGGGAGTTGGGCAGCTAGACAGATACATACACATTTTCATGGTTTATTCACTGATACACAGCAAAATTCCCTGGCATGTGGGGTCCTGCAACAGTCCTTGACAGTGCAGGGGTGCACGTGTGAGATTTTTATGGAAGGTGCAGGGGGAGGACCAATGGAGCCTGGTTGGACAGTTCTGTAAAGCACAAATGTAATCTCTGCCTGAAAGAGCCATGATCTGCTGCTTAAGGGGTATGACAAACCAGCCTCCTGGAAAACAGCACTCTGAGTCCTTTGCAAAGGAATCAAATGAGGAACAAGGCTATTACCTCGTGTCACACTGTGTCTAATAAAGAAATGGAAATCCCCTACTCTGCCACAAAGACCAAGGAGAGCTAGGATCATGCTGTGTGACACAAATAAATGAATAGCGAAACAGAAATGGAAAAACATGGGCCCAAATATTACAAGAAAATATCAGACCCTGAAATGATTGTCTGTCTTAAACAATAGACTATAACAAAACACACGTTACAAATATGGTCTGGTTTTGTAACGTAGTTTTGCTATTTTGCAGAAATAGATTTGGGACCATAACTGTTAAATTCTATGTCTATCACTCAATTTTTATATTGCATTAGGAAAAAAAAGAAAGCCAACGCCAACAAACATCTACACCTGGGGAGCCCTGTAACTGTTCATTACCAAATATATGAGACATTAGCAGAGATATTTATAATGAGATGCTGGCACATCTATTTTTCCTTTACACTGCACTGTTAGACATTTCTGTAGTCTCTTGTTCTTCTACTAAGCTTTAAGAGTCCAGACCTGCATCCCACATCTTGCAAAGCATCATGAAATAAACGGGACCTCTTATCAGTACAAGGACACGTCTACATACTTGCAGGATCTGGCCCTTACAGGACTGTTCTCTCTTTTGTTATATGAGAGTGCAACATCCAATTTACTAATGCCCTTGCTCCTTGTTACTGAGAGTAACATGCTACTTCTGCACACCTCTCAATTTCTTTCCCTCCAGCCCAGCAAGGACTTTTTTGAGTATCAGGACCAGTGTAGTTTCCCTAGGGATAGTTGAATTGAACCTCACTGTAGATTTCTTGATTGGATGCTGTTGGACTTGAGATACAGTTGCCCTATGTGCAAAAACAGTAAAAGAGACGACCTCTTCTACACAGTTACCTGTTTTTCTGAAATTCATAGCTGTCAAGCAGTATCAAAATTGTTTAACGGGCTCAGAAGTTATCGGCACACAAAGAGAACTCAACTGCACAAGCCATATTTACTTAGGAAACCAGGCTTAGGAGTGTTGGCTTTTCCCATGTCGCAAGCATGGGCTCTTCGTTCAGTTCGGTATGCATTTTTGAAAGTCCTTCCAGTCTCGCAGTGTCATCCTTTGTAGTTTCTCTGGCAGATCTTCGAAGGCATTTCAGAAGGTCTCACTGAGGTACCAGTCAACGAGTGACCTCCCTCGCACCTCCCTGGTCTCATTCTTTTGAGTCCCAGGGATCCTCCCGGTGCATCAGAAGACCACTGGGTGTTACCAGGGTCACCCTGCAGACGGGGATTAGCCAGCTCGCCTTCGGTGCCTCCTGAGAGCTCGGCGGGCTCAGGGCTCATGTCCGCCAGAAGATCCCAGGCAAACTACCTCTGGGCCGCCCTTCCCGGGCTGCCGCTCCCGCAGCCCCGAACGGCGGAGACACCGGCGAGGCACGGCTACGGGAGGGACGAGTTACTCCAGGCTGTCCTTGGCGGCTCCGGCCGAGGGCACTCGGAAAGTTTTCTGGCGAAGGAGGAGGCAGGCGAGAGGGGCCGGCGGCGGGGCGGGCGCGGCGGAGCGGGCAGAGGCGCGCCCAGGCGGCGGGGCCGGGGGGCCGGGGCAGGGCCGAGCCGGGCCGGGCGGGGGCGGAGGAGGGGGCACGGCCGGGAGGTGGAGCCGGCTGCGCTGGCGGCTCCGGCGCTCCGCGGCTGCCGGGCACGGGGCGCGCACGGTAGTGGGAGCCCAGCGCCGCCGGGAGCCGCCTGCCGCTCGGTCCATCCGTCCGTCTGCCCGCTCGGTCCGTCTCCCGGAGCCGCAGCCGCGGGAGCTGCTGCGGGCGTTGGCAGGTAACAGGGGGGTTTCGCCTCTGGTGCCCGCAGGGCGCGCAGCCTTTCCGCGGGCAGCGGTGCCGGCTCCGGCTTGGCACCCATCGCCCTCCCGCTGCCCCGGGACGCCCGGCGGGGGGCATCCACGAGGGGCGGCTCTCGCCACTCTTCCGCCGCCGAGTTGTTTTCCCGGGAGAGGGGGGGATGTGCTGGAGCGCCGTGATTCCCCGGGATGCTGGGCGTGCAAGTTTCCGGGTCTGAGATGCCAGCCAGGCCGACAGTACGGGAGGTCGGAGTGGGTGCCCCGGCTGCCCGAGCCAGTTGAACTCGCCCCGCTGGTAACAACTCTGTGGGGTCGGGCTCCGGGAGCGTCTCCGAGAGCCTCAGAGCCTGCCCTCGATATTTCTGTATTCTGTTGCCCCCCCACCCCCAACACCCATCCCTCCGGGATCCCTCTTCCCATAAAGGCAAGCGGAGGAGCCGCTGGCGCCCGGAGGTTGTGCCCGGAGCGTCCTGCCCTGCTTCTGTCGCATGTTGGCTTATGCTGCCACCATGGAAGTTCGGATGAGGAAGGTGGGAGAATTAACTATCTTTCTGACTTCAGCCTGGCCCGCTAGGAATTTTCTCTTTCACACTTCGCTGATCTGCAATCCCACCAGCCTGGGCCAGTGCCTGCTGTCTAATAGAAATTTATAGTTGCAGCAATATATTAGTGAGGTACTACATGGGGGTTTTGTAAGCTAAACAACTGGGCATTTAAAGTTTTATCATAACTTTTGTATTTAAATGTTAGAGTGAGTGAGTAAACAGCATTTTCAGATGCGTTGGGCTTGAGTGTTTGTTTTCCTGAGAAGTCTGTTTGATAATCATAATTTCTGGGTTTGGGGTTTTTTTTTCTCTAGTACTTCTCTCAGCAGTTAGTAAGCTTGGCCTGACTACTGCTTGTATTTCTACAATAAGAGAAAATTCGAACACAAATAATAGACTCTAGGCACATAATTCACCAAATAGCCAATGGCTACCAAAGCTGCTTAGGCAGAAGTGTGCTGGAGACGGTTGTGTGCCTGGCTGGGTATATGCAAGTTGTGAACACGGGTTCACCCTGGATTTTTGATAGTGGGTAAAAAGTGTGTGGAGTTGTTAAAGAGTTGTATTAGTTCAACAAGATGTACCCAAGTGTTCGATGGATTCTGCCAGTAAAAGGCTTATTTTGGTACTTAGTGCTTTTGTAAGGAGCAGTGGTTGTTCTGTCACAAAAGTATACAAACTGAGAGCAAAGGATAGGCATGTCATTTGGAGAAATAGGTACCTTCTTTATCTTTTTCATAATTTGGGAGGAATCTTTAGCATAATGTACAGATGCGCTTCTTTATCATCTGCTTTCACTGAAGTATTTGTATAGTATGTTAAAATGATTCGAATGTTTGACCCTCCCTGGAAGGCAGTTAATATTTCTGTATTTGTTGTGGCCGCGGTACAGTTTTTGTTGGCATAAGCTAAAATACCATGTGATACAGTTGCCACGAATTTAAGCGTAGCGGGGTGAGAAGGAGAAAGGAAGAGCTTTAACTTCTCTGAGATGTTGCAAACTACCGTCAAAATCCAGATAAAATTTCTACCCTTCCTGCAAGGCAGACCTGTGCTACAAATTGCTCAGCTACCCGCGTTGTGCGTTTAAGGCCATGAGATATGCAGGTGAACGGGTAGTTTACTCCTTGGGAAAGGGACAGATGGAGGCGGACCGTCAGTCCGCTGCCCAGAGGGTAATGGGGGCGCCGTGGGAAGCCGGGGAGACCCGCGGCACCCTGGGCAGCCGCAGCTTCCCGGGCCGGGGCCAGGGCCAGTTATGGTGCCGGCTCCAAGGGGCTCGCTCGGGTGGGTGATGCTGGCAGTTTCCACGAGAGGGCTTTCTCGCTGTGCGGTGCCAGCGCGACCCTTCGGTAGAGCCCTCAGAGCGCCGACCGCGCCTCCGCTCGCTCCTCGGAACGGAGGAGCAGAATGAGCTTGGGGGTGGCTTGCGCTCACAGGGTATTTCAGATTTCCTTTGTAAATTACGGGGAAATCCCTTTATTACCCCTGAGGCGTAAGGATAAGACATCCTGGGAAGAACACCAGTCTTCTGTTTCCAGGCTCCCTTAAAACTTAGAACGGATCCCAACAACTTAATTTCCCCACAGTGGAAACCGAGAAGAGGCTGTGTGTATTTTTCACGAAAGGGGAGTGGGGGGATCAGAGTGTTTGCATCCTCGACTCAGATGATGGCAACGAACGACTCTATCCTGGCGTGATCTCACTTTTGGCTCCTTTAACATGTATTATACTTCTCAGGGTGGGGCTGGGCAAAAGGGAAACAGGAATCATTGTGTGAGTATGAAAATGCTGAGCTATCCTTAAGCTCTTTGCCAAATTGTCTATGTGTTGTTTAGTTCGAATAATTTCACACATGCACCATTGCAGGTCTGTTTTAAAAGGCAGAAACTGTATCTGCAACCAGTAATAATATTGCAGTTCATAAAACATGAGAAACATCTGTTACTGTGACTTCAATTTGTTTCTCTCTCCTTGGAATAACCAAGTTGACAGCTCAGTCAGGTTTAATGTCCTGTGCTAAACCTTTGCTCGCATGTCCCATGGCTAATCATGACTCACAGAATCAATAAACTCAGCTACTGCTTCACTGCAGTGACTCAGTGGGGGAGCGGGAAGGCCCTCAAACCAGCTTGCTGCATGGAGCTAATCCCCAACAGCAGACCATGGGAGACAAATTTGGGTTTCTGCAAAACTGGGTCTGTCATTTGCCCTTCCCACTTTCAGTGTGGCAGAACTGGCTGGGATCTCAGTTATCAGTGCTGAGCAAGTGAGGGAGAGGATCTGCACTGCTGTAGGGGTAGTATTTTCCCTCCTAGCGCCTTTTGTCTTGCCTTAATCTATCCCAGGTTGAATACTGTAGGCAGTTGAAGCAGAGCCATCTCATACTTTGATGTGTGTTTATTGGCTTTAGCATCTCATTGCCTAGCCTTTTTTTTTTTCTTTTTAAGTTGGGTTGCTCTCTTCCCATCCCATCTTCCCCAAAAATCAGAATCAGAGCAGAGACAAAATGTGAATTAAGTGATTGTATTTTTGTGAATGGGTTTTCTTGCTTTGCCCCTGCCTTCCTTGCTGCCTTCTGAAAGATCTCTTCATAATTAAAATATTATGACTATCCTTATGGTAGCCCTTCACTTGTGGCAAGGATCCTAATTTGACGTCAATGAAAAATACTAGTTTCTGGCATAAGGGCAGATGACATTTCATCAGCTAGTGCATGCCCATTTTTTTTTTTAAACCACAGTGCTAAGACCATATGGACAGATAATGAGTTTAAGCTGATAAACAGCTTACAGATTTGCCCAACTAAAGGACTTTTTTCCTAGAAAACACATTTTCCTTTAAAATAAATAACGAAGTTCCTGTGTTTTTATTTAATTATCTTGAGTCCTGTCTGTTCTCACCAGGCTGCAGGAAAACAGGCACAACTGCTCTGGGGACAGAAGCTGCTGGATTTATGGGGCTGTAGGTCTTAGAGGAGGAAGGACTTGAAAAGTTCAGATGCTACGAAATTGAGGCCTAAGGCATCTAAATAAGCAGATGGTGGTCCAAGTTGTATTTAGAGAGTTTTGTGAGGTATTGCATAGTTCTTGACATCTTGAAGATGAGTCATTGCATGAGGTGGTAGTAGGTCTGAGGTCTGTTTGGGAGTTATAATTAAGCCAGATGGATATCTATACTCCTTGCTAATTCTGTGAGGCTGCTGAAGCAGTTCTTGTCTGGGAATACTGTTGCAAGATAATCCTACTCTTGCTTTTTCAAGAATTTTTTACTAATTTCAGTATGATTTGTTTGTTTAATTTAAACTGATTTATCAATAAAATGTGAGGGAAAGATTTTTGTATCCATTTTTCTTGGGTTTTGAGGGGAAAAAAATCCCACAAGTAGTACAGTGAGAGTTGGAAAATAACTTGTTTTGGGAAGTGGTGGTCTTTGGTTTTCCCTTTAAAACAGTGACTCAAAGCAAAGTATTGTATTTGCATGAGAGGGCAAAACCCGTGTATTTCTCCCCCAAGAGGCATAGAAGTTGGCTGTTTGGGAACTGAAAGTGCTCATTCCTTTTTAAGCTGTTTCTTATGAGTTCTCTTCTTTTAAATATTTTTTTCCCCTGGAAACAATTATTAATCTTAATTGGAAGTAGCAAAAGAAGGAAGAAAATGGTTGTACAGAAAGTCAGTACAGACAACTCCATTCTTTCTCATGCTGCTTATTCCTTCTAAAACTTAAACATTTTGTGTTGTCCCTTCCCTTTATACTGTCCACTTCTTAGCACTGGGAAGATTATTGGACTTTAATTGTATTTCATATCAAGATATATTCCAGATGGCTAGAGCTTAGCTTTCTGATGGTCACTGCTGTCTCATTTGTAACTGCTATGACAGCAGAGTTGCATTTGGTCCTACCTTTGCTCATGACTGTAGAGTTCAGCATTCCTCTTGTGTCTATTTCTTCCCCTACATCAACATTTCTTATTTTTTTTTCACTGTTCTTTCAGTCTTGAGTGTCCAAACTGGTGAATGAGTTATACTCTCCCATAGCTGCAGAAGACTCCGGTGAATTCAGTGCCCACCAAACAGTTGATGTGTCTCCCCCCTACCAAACCTCTTGTCTTGGAGCATTTAGCAACTACTTTGCTGTTTATAAGTTCTGCATTGGTAAAGTTCTGCCTTGGGCTAATTTAGTATAAATTGTCTGAGACTGAAAGAAGTGGCTATAGGAAGGCAGTGCATTGATCTTTTTCTGTTAACCACACCATCTGCTAAACCAGTTTGTCGGCATGTTTTTATTTATTTCTGCACAGATAAGATTTAAAGAAAGAAACTATAATAAAGATGTTTTACAAAGGCATTTGCTTCTGCACCTCTACCATCTTCTGTTCTCTAGCAATGGGCTGTCCTTTACTGGTCTTCCTCAGAGCTAGAGGCAGAGAGGCTCACCATCCTGGTGAGTTGTATATGTGTGGGGTTTTTTTGGATCTGAATTGCATCTGCAGGTGTCTTGGTACAGGAAGCTTTGGATAATTAGATGCCTAATGTAAATTCTTCATTTCTGGTGGAGTAATATGCAGCGAATATTGCATGACAATTGAGAGTAGTCATGTGGTGGCAATTTATCCTCACCAAATTCAGTTAAAAGAAAATCAAAACCAGTATTTTGTCATCATCCTCAGAGATGCTGGAAGTGGGTTTTTCACTGTCACAGGTTTTTAGTAAGGAGCTAGTTCGTGCACAAAATTCCTCCTGACTGTGAAGTCCCTCCAACAAGGACTCTGATGATTAATAAGTCTCTGGATGTTCTTGTGTTTTGGGCATTGGTTTTGTTTATTTTTTTTTTTTTGCCATCATGATCTTCCCTTTGTTTTGTATTTACTAAATAAACCTGGTCTAAAATGTAAGCTTCCTGCTTCTTGAGAAATAAACTGAAAG
>NW_020897693.1:15572447-15574200 GCF_003984885.1 Neopelma chrysocephalum
TTTTAGACCAGTCTATCACTTCAAGCAGAAACAGAGGATGCTTTTGATGAAATAAACAGCGCTGAAACTGAATCTCATCCATGTGCTTGATATTACTTGGTTCTTAAAGGGCCTACTGTATTTAGTTCATCACTATTCCTGTGCTTCTGTCTCCCTCATTTAGTTGGTGCATGGCCATGTTAGAGAGGGACTTTGTTGGAGCATCCGTGGTGCCTAGTGAGATTTGGAGTTTACTTTAATTAGTCTTCTGGAAGCAGTATAACCAGTACCCTCTTTACTCCTACTGTCTGTGATGTCACTGTCAGGAAAAAATCTTACCGTGGTTGTTGGTCCCAGGGAAGTGGAACTAAACCAAACTGCTAATGTGAAAAGTCATGTAGGATAGCAGAGATAATAATATCACTTATATTCTTTCAGACTTCTCATTTGAGTCATAAATAGCTTTAAATGCATCTTATGCCATCCCAGATGTCTGGAAAGCCCACATGACAGATGAGTGAGATGGGGTATGGGACCGTATGGTGACTTGTTGACTGTGGGTCAGTGGCACAGCCTGACAGGGGCTCAGGAGCTTAAGAGGCCCTGGCTGCAGCTCAGGTCATGTATATTGTGCATGATTACGGTACTGAATGTTTCTGCAGCTCTGTGCTTCTCATAAGGCTCAGCACTGAAATTGTAATGCTAGCAGCTTTCTTTTCATGGCCCAATGCCCAGTTTGAAGAAGGGTGATTTTGGTCATGTTGCTAGACATACGTATTTATGGCCCTGTTTCATCTGTTGAATTTAATCTGTTGGGGTATTTTTAACATTATTATGGAAACAGTTACTATATTTACTCCTTACAGAAAGCTCAGTTTATGACAGTCTATGAGGAGAGAGTTTTAGAGTAATAAAGATTGCACTAAAGGATGGTGTCTACACTTCAGGAAAAATGGCTTAAATGAACTGACTGGCAGTTTGCCTGTTCTTGAGGCATGGACCTCACAGGACACTGAACTGGAATACTCTATGCTGGGAAAGCAACGATGAGGTTTGTTCTTGGCTCTCTTGATAGCTCATCTCATTTTCTTGGGGAGTGAAAAAACTCAGGTCTTCTTGTACAGAGAGAGCTTATGCTGGTTTCTCAGACCTGCTGAGAACCTGTTTCTCATGGAAGTCTCTGGGGCCTGTGGGTACCTGTCAGATGAGCTCCTCAAAACCTGTTGCCAGTGTAAATGAGTAGCAGTGAGATTTCCACTGACTGGAAATTCAGGGGACTTTGGAATGAGAGTCACTATCACTGTTGATGTGCTCATTTCTGTAGTCATTTAAAAACCAAATGTGTTTTAATGTCATTCTTGCTGATAAAAATTGATGGAGCTTAATGGTGATAATAATGTGGTGGGTATACCATGGACATGTATGAGAAATAATGGAGAATAAAGGAATGAATATCTCAGAATGTTATTAAAAGGGGTGGACTTTAGGTCTGATGTATTTTTGAATTGCTGACTGCCTTTTGTTCCTGTTAAGGTCAGAGGGAATTCTCAGAGCTTCTTAGGATGAGGCACTTATTTTGTGTCAATCAACAAAACTTTTCCTTCTGATGGGAATATGGCATGTGACAGGAATCTTCTAGAGTTACACCAGGTTGTTTATCAGAATAAGATACAGGAAAAACTGAGAGCTAGTTCTGGAAAAGCTTGAGGCACAACGCTGGCAGCACCAATAGATCTCTGCTTTGGCAGCACCAATAGATCTCTGCTTTGGCAGC
>NW_020897693.1:15574210-15575535 GCF_003984885.1 Neopelma chrysocephalum
AATAGATCTCTGCTTTGGCAGCACCAATAGATCTCTGCTTTGGCAGCCTGAGAATTGACAATGTAATACCCTGCTGATGTGATGAATGACTCTGGGTTCATAGTATTGAAAAAAAACGTTCAAAACTGCTAAGGATTTCAGCTTACAGTGATGCTTAGTTAATTAAAAACTTCTCTTCTTTTAAATATTAAGGGAAACATCAGTCAGGAACAGCAGTCTAAGAATTAATAGGGCTTCCCAGTCTGGATTAACTGTTTGGGTTTTTTTTAATTTTTTTTCCTTTGTTTTGTGTCTTTTCTGTTTTTTCTTTCTCCACTGTTATGAAAGGAGCAGAAGGTTTCATGCTCTGCATTTTGTGTGTTCATGTTTTGATACTGCAGTGGGGAAGGCTTGGCAGGAGAAGAGTCAGAGTTAGTTTAAAAACATTCATTTTCTTTGTTAATGTTGTTGCAGATAGTTAAGTTTCAGTTTGTAGTAGATTTCTTACAGTATTTCTGTAATGTTATGCTCTCTGGGAAGTGTTTTGAAGCTCATCACTAGCCTTGGAGTGCAGGGGGCATCAGGACTCTTACAAGTCATATCACTGATTTTACTGCTCAGAACTGAAGTGGGTGAATTGCCAGCATAACATCAGCCTGCTGTAGACACTCTCTGGCTCTGGGAAAGTTGCACTGCTTTTCTGAGCATCTGTTTCACCAGCTGTGAAAATGAAGACAGTACCCTCAGCATGTGGGTATGATGAACACTTTTATTAGTTAATCTCGGTAAAGTGCACTGGAACTGTGAAGCATTGTGGGTTTTTGTTTGAAAGTGCGAAGGTTTAAAATGGTGTAAGCCATGAGCCTGCATCTTTGTTAGGGAAGAGAAGTACCAACCATGAGTCTTTCTGGGGCAAGAGGGGCAAAGGGTTTGTGGGAAAGAGGAGAAATTTGACTATGGTGGAGAACCCGAGGGAGAATTATGCCTCATTCTAACCTTTTACACAAGGTCTAAATGGACTTGCTTGGAGCTTTGTGAAGCGTCTGTCCAGGGCCAGATTTTGCCCTCGTAGCAGTTGCATTTCCTTTTGTTGTTTTTCCAGTCCCCCCTCCACATGCTTGCTTTTTATGATCAAAGTTTCATTCTTTAAGGATATGCCAATACCTTGTAATAATGCTCAGAAGATCCCCTATGGGGAACAGTTCTGATTACACACTGAAGAATTCTTTAATTTTCTTCATACTGCTTGTTGTTAGGACCATCTTGTTGATAAAAGGTGTGGCTCTTTTGCTGTTACTCCTACTTCTTTGGCTCCCCTCCTCCCCATACACTGCACACATTCATTA
>NW_020897693.1:15575545-15686206 GCF_003984885.1 Neopelma chrysocephalum
TTTCTGGAGAACATAGTTTAAGAAGGCTGTACTTTTGGAGATGCTTTCAAGCCAATTTGTAGGAAGTGTCTTAAATCAGCAAGACAAACTATGAGATACATCTGTGATATTACTGTATGTTTTCTTTGAATTCCTTGTGGAGATAGGTTAACTTCACCTTGGAACTACAGAAGAAAAACATGCTGTCTGCCCCAGTGTGTAAAGTTGACCACATAATGTACAGTCCAGTCTCCAAAGCTTTTGCCACACATACACAAACACACACACATACTCTTTTGGACATCAGCAGCATTTTTACTGTCCCACACTAAGGAACGAATAAGCTAAACATGATTGGAGCATGTGAGGTTTTCCCACCATACCTCTTTTCCTCTGTTTAGCAATATAAGCTACTGGATTAGGAGAAGAGAGAATCCTGAGGTGTCAGGGCAAACTTCATGAAATCTTATTTGTTTCTCCTATGCAGTGTTGCCTTAGCCCTAGGTAGGGCAGGTGAGCTATTCCTAAGTAGAACCTCGGTTGTATGGCTTGCTTCCAGGCTTACGTCTTTAGTAGAAACCACACTAGTTACTAATTGAGGCTAGGAGTTTTTCAAGGAAACAATTTGCCTACAGAAAATGCTGATTTACTGAAAATATTGTGGGAAAGGATTGGTCTCCACTCAGTTCTCCTTGGGTGAATTTCTTGCACTTAGGATAGAATTTCTTAGTCAAAACAGAGATGCTGATTAGGAGCCAAGCAGTTTGGGGTTTTCACCTATGCTGTCACAAATCCAAAACAAGGTCCTGAAAGCAGGTCTCCTACCTGCCTTCCATGCCAGAAATGCACGTCCTAACCACAGAACCGTTGTTCTAGAGCACGTGGGGTTTTGTATGAAGGATTCCAAAGTGGATTCCAAACTTTCATCCCTATGTGAAATGAAAACAATATTTTAAATCTCAAAAAATGCAGTTCCCATGAAAAACTAAGTTCCCATCCAGGTGTCCTTGTGTCTTCTTCAGTGACCTTGCTGTCTTTCCTCACTGGTTCTGCAAGTTTGTGTCTCCCCTGGATATGCTCTTCATGGAGTAGAACAAAGAATCTCTGAAGACCTTGGAGAAACAATCAGCATGTCAGTAACAGGAGGAGAACAACTGACCCTGAAGCACTGCTGGTTTATTTTGGCAGGGTCAAGGCTGTACAAAGCTATATAGCTCCTAAACCCCTGCTTCCTCTGAGTAATATTATTAGAAAAGCATCGTAAGCAGCTGAGGAAAATACAGCTGAACACTGCTAATATATTTGTGCCTGGGCCATTGTTGTTGGGCAGAGTAGGAAAAATAATGCTTAGGGCAAGAGAGGAGCTGCTTGGAACAGGATGAAATGCTCTCTTGCTGGTTTGACTGCAGCAGGCTCAGCAAGGGCAGGGCTAACACATGGTTTCAGTAATAGGCCTCTTCCAATTTCTTCTTTCCCCCATTTTACAGAGTGGAAAGTGGTCCTCTCTATCCTTTCTTAATTCTCCTTGGAGAGTGAGGAGATAAGAAGAAAGTCATGAGAGGATCTTAGCTAAACTGAGTATGTGCTTAGTGAGGGCGTTTGTTCTCTGTGGTTGTCCTGCAGCACTGAAGACCCTGAATCTGGTTATTCCAGTGCATCTCACCCACTTGAATCTTGATGTGCTCTGAGCCAAGGGGAGCTTTCAGAGGCTCCCTCTGTTGTAAAAGGTGGGATTCCAAGATTGAGGTGAACACTGCAGTTCTGATTATATGAGAACACCACTCTGCCTTTACTTTATATTTTGTTCTGGCTTCTTTTAAAGAAGTGGGGGTGGAAAAGGCTGAGGGTTCAAGGTTCATCACTGCACAAGCAAAGACAAAGCACTCCTCTTAAAGGTAAAATATTCCAGTCCCTTGCTGTGTATTTGAGTTTTAAATAATGGGAGTTTCCTGTTTCAGAGAAGCCAAGTGCATCCTCAGATGGCCTCCACTAACCTGTTTTAAGACTTGTGTTCAACTTGTGGTAGATGAGGAGTCTGAGCTTGCCTTTTTGGTTTCACCCCTCCTTCAAGTTAAAGTAGGAGGCATAAGGTGTGTTTACAGCACAGAGAAGCAGCAGTGAAAGGCCTGACATGGTGGAAATCAGAACCAGAATCACCATGTAGCTTTTTTGGATGCAGCATAGAAGAATCCACAACACACAGTCAGCTTTGGAAATCATATAATGTCAAAGCACTCCTGAATGGGAGATCAGCTCCAATATGTCTGTCTGCAGGCAGAGATGCAGAGCTCAGATACAGTGTTTGAAAGAACAAATAAAAACACCCTAAACCTTGCTTTTATGTTTTTTGGTTTTTGGTTGTTTTTGGGGTTTTTTTGGTAATAAAAAGGCAATACTTTCAAATAATAGATTACAATAATATCTTAGTATGTTTTCACATAAAAATGATTTAAGAAAAGAAAATATTTCTCTTAAATTAATCAAGTCCAAGACCTCTATTTGTGACTGAAATATCAGCAGAATTCTTGCTTCTTCTGGTTATAGTCATTAAAGGAACCTTTAAAAGAACCTCTAAAAGGTGGATTGCTAAGGTTCCATAGATCCCCAGTAAGATAAAGGTAAGCTGCTAACTTTCTTCAGAAGCTTCGACTATGTTCTTAACTGCCATTTGGGAATTATATGAGACCTTTTTAAGGACTAGATCTTTTGCCCAAAAAAGTCAGTTTGCATCTTTTAATCACTGAATGACCAGACTGCTTTGCATCCATTCTATATCCATATTCTGCCCATTTGTTATGCATAATTAAATTATTGGGAAAAGCAAGCTTGTAAGACTTCACTCTTCTGAATCAGGGATGGTGAATTAAAACAAAAAGTCAGGTTACTTTGATAATAGTTACGGTAAGCTGAGAACTTAAATGTATGGCTGAGCTGCACTGCAAATTCATCCTGTTGAAGTAAAGTCAGACTGCACCAGGATACTGTTGTGAAGGATTTGCCATAAGGGCAGGGCTGCATGCCCCAGCTGTTCCCTGAGACTGGCTTGCAAAATCCTTCATGTGAATGGAGCTGTATTCTTGTAGACTTCAATGTCACCATCTAGGACTTGTCATTCAAAGCTGAAGGAGCGCAAGAAAAGCTGTGCAGTGGATCTGTTTCTCTTAGCATCCTACAAGATTACACCAGTAGACTGTCCTTTATCATGAAGCTACAATCTTCAGCTGTAATCCTTGATTCTTTATGAAGTACAACAGTATAGAGTAGGACTAAACATTGATTTTTTTTTTTACTGGAATGTGATTAAATGAAAGACTGCCTGAGTCTGTCTATCTTGCAGCTTTGTAAGTAACACTGCATGGACAAGATTTGTCGCTTCCACTCCCTTTTCTGTTCCACTGTCCCTGAGCATTTTTCCTTGGGATGAATTCTGCCTAGTAAAGCAAGGATTTACCAGATACGCTATTGTTTAGCAAGGAGGTGGTGAAACAGATGCAGTTGTTGGAACTGATGATAAGGTAATTTTCTCACCCTTCCGATTACTGCAAATGTGTTTGAAAGAGTATTTGCATTGCTAGTAGTATTTGTTATTGTGTGTATGGCCCTAGATATAAATCGGAGATTGACTGGTGGATAATGAAACAGTGCAGTGTGCCTGAGTGAACAGATTGGGCACGTATCTGAACTAGCCGTGTACTAGCCCACCAGAATGAGTCAGTTGCTCAGAATTTTTCTGGCAGAGGTAGCCTCTCTGTTTCCTGTCACAGTGATTATCTACCACTTCTTTTTCGAGTTTCTTTGTGGTCCATATTATCTGAACATCTCAGTTGCAAATGGATTGTATCTTTGTAGCATCTTTTTGAGGCAGAGAATTCCCATTTTACTGATGTACGTGAAATCTAAGTAACTTGCTAAAGGAAGTTGTAACAGACTAGAAAATAAGAGAATAGCACCTATCCAAATTTTACTCCTAGAAAATACATCTCAGGTTTAAAAAATGGGAAGGGAGTATTTCTTGTATTCTAGGAAGACTTTTCCCAGCTAAATGAATGGCTTGCTTTGCTGTGCTCTTGGAGCCAAGTGTCACAAGTAACTCAGTGGTATGTTGTTAAGGCCTTTTCTTCTTTTGCCTGTGTTAATTGTGCATTTACTAAATTTGGATAGAACACCTTTTTCTCTGTAAATGAAGCTCTATTTGTGGGTCGTTTGAGGGTTTTTTGGGAGGTGAAGGAGGAAGGGTTGTTTGGTTCGTTGTTTCTCATAGAAAACAAAGATCTTCTGAAGTTTTGGAAGAACTGCGGGGGGGGGGGAAGTTCTTACCTCAGCCAAATAATATTTCGTGGTTTGGGATATACATTAGAGTGTGGGAGACTATAGGTAGTGGCCCTGGGATCTAAAACCCCTTTTTCCACATTGTACTGCAGTGCACTTTCTGCTACTCTTGCTTTCTTTTAAATGTCAACTTGTGACCTGTTAAACTTCCTTAGAAGTGCACCTTAGAAGGTTCATAAAAAGCATTTTCCTTTGAACAGACTGGCTTTTTCAGACTGTTTACCCCACAAAATAGTGTTTGCAGAGAGGATATAATCAGGCCTAATAGTCCTTATCAAGTTAGTGACTCCTTGAGTCCCATCATTTAGTGGTATCTGAGGAGCGATGTGGTGCTGAAACATTTGCCTGTTTTTTGCCAGCAATCCTAATCAAAGCCACGAAGTGAGATTGCTGCTTTCTCTGCCCTGAGGCACTCCTGGGTGCTTCCTTGAGAAGGTGATTTGGAGCTATTAAAACAGCACATGCTGTAAAAAAAGAAAAAAGAACCAAAACAACAAAAACACTTCCCAGGCACAGGTGTGGAGCTGCTAAGTATTAGTGCCAATTGTGCAGTTTTAAATCACAGCTTTGTTCTCAAGATTGTAATAGTATTAAAAAAATTCAGCCTTGATCTTGATGAGAGCTCAGGTCCCTGAGCTTGTGTGGAATCAGGGTTAAGGTTTTTAATTTGTTCATTCTTCAGAGATGCTGAGTACCTTTCATGGGAGCTGAAATTAATGGGGGCTGTGTGTGCTCAGCATTCTGGAAGGAAAACAGTGTGTGCATGTGTTGTGAGCTGTGATGTACAGAAGCCAGGATCTCTAGGGGGTTGCAGTATCTAAGATGATGCCCCTATAGTTGTTTCTTAATTAAACCCCACACACTTTACATGGCTTGTCCTGAACTTCAGGACTCTGTTTTTCTCAAGCATATTTGAGACTTCTAGCTTGGCAACTCCTTGGAGCTTTCTATTAAGGTATTAAGGGGAGGAAAACCAGTTGGTTGCCTCAAGCTGAGGAGGAAATTCTAGACTTGAAGGATTATCTCAGTGCAATGAATTTTAAAGACTTTTTGCTATACATGTGTGGAAAGCTGTCAAAATGCTAATGGTTCTGCCGTCTTGTTTAACCCTTTCAGCATACCGAGCTGATGGAGGGGAAGTGAAAATGATGCCGCTCAACTGCAAAAGGACAGTTCAGTCAGAAATTAAGTTTTAAGTAGCTTTTCATCTATTAGCCACAACTTCTCCCAGTGATAAGGAAGAGTGATGCACCCATCATTTGGGTCTACATGCATAGTTGAGCCCATCTGCAGATGTGGTGTAGGTCAGGTACTCCCTGCAACCAGCACCCTGCAGAAGAGGCTAGCACAGGGTTGAGAATCTCCCCTCTGGTCCCCACCTTCCGCATCTCCCCTCTCAAAAAAAAAATGCAGCCAGAACCAGGTTGCTGTGGCTTGATGATTCCTGCAGCCCCTTCTTGAGGTGATTCAGGTAGCAGTGTGGAGTCCTGTTGCTTCCCCACCTAGTTTTTGGGACGTGCCCTGCCTGCAGTGTTATGGACACCTCTGTTGTGGCAGAGTCTGTGTGGCTGCCAGGACGTGTGGAGGTCTGACACCATCAGAGCAACTTGTCCAGTCAAGCACATACCTGAGTGGCTCTGGGACGGGATGGACCATCCTACCTGCACAGATTGAACACAAGTGTCCTACAGCAGCACAGGCATGCTCCCAGCTTACTCCAGTTTTTCACCAAGGAGACTCTGATTCTCCTGGGTATCTTACCTCACTATCCTAAGCAAGGGAAGACATGGACTCCAGGAGGAGACACAGGTCAGAGCACTGGGAATGTTTTCTACATGGCTGCTGTGACCTGGGCAGCAAGGCTAGTCTAAGGTGCTGAGCAGATACTCTTTACAGTTGCTCTGTGCTGTAGTGGCTGCTCTGCTGTTGCTGCCCAAAGCGGCTGGGCTGGTTAAGTCTGTGCAGGAGGCAACCAGGCATCTTCCTAAGGGGATACTGTCCGTATCTGTGAGGAAAGGCTGTTCCATTTATTTAGGTTTTTGGATGAAGTTTTTGACATGTTAGGAATATCTCATTCAACTCTAGAGAGATTCTGTTAGTGTTCTGCTTTGGAGCCAGGTAAATACTTGGTTAACTGACAATATAAATAACAGAAATTGTGAGTGTTATTAAACCCATGAGACTCAGTCATTCCTTTAGCTGACTCTGAAATATGTTAGAGCAATGGGTCTGTCTGTGCTTATCTTTTTAATCAGGACTAGCCAGGCAATTTTACCCTCAGGAGAGTCTGAATCACTGAGCTGCAGGGCTATCTTTGCCATTAAGCTTATGGCTTTCAGGTTTCAGTGAACTTGTAATGTTATTTATTTATTATTTTTAAGGCATATTTACAGTTAAATGTGAGCTGCCAGCTTACTTCATATCTTCAAAGCATCAGTTTTTTCGGTTTTTCAGCTGAAGAGTATGGTTGCCAACATGTACCACCTGGGGGCAGGAGCAAGGGCAGGCAATATAAAAAGGATTGCTATAGGGATTTGCTTGGGGTTGGGACTAGGGAGACACAGGTGGAATAAGGTAAAGAGACTCAGTAGCAGTGAAAGACTGTGGAATATGGCATGACTATGTTGTGGTGTTGTATTGCTTGGGGTATTCTAAGCTAGATTGGACACTGGGGAAATCAGCTTTAGAGAAAATTGTTTTAACTTGGATTGTTCAAAATGATATGAAAATATGGCTGGTGCATAGTTCACTAAGAATTGTGTTGACCATGATATCCTGTGTGGCTTTTAGCAAATTTATTATTTTGAGTCAGTGTATGTGTATTTATATATTTGGGAGAAGAAGTAGATATTCACCCCGCCCCCTTGTATTTTTCTCAGCGTGGACAGTAACAAAATGTTTGCCAATCTCATGTATATTTTAAGGCTGTTTTTAGTGGACTCTTCTCTGTCTGATTATTACATTTCTCAATGAGTGACTTTAGGTACTGCAAACAATACTTTTTAAATACGGACATATTCCCCCAGAAAGGTGTGCAATCACTGGAAAAAAAATCTCACTACCTTTTTCTAACTTGGTTACTTATTTTTCACAGAAAGTACATTTTGCTTAATCTTGAAAATTTAAGATTGCATGCATAAATACGTGGCTCTCATTGTGCCCAGAGTTGTTTTGCAGACATAAATCTTAAACTGTGCAACTGCTTTGCATTTTCTATTTGGGTTTTTGTATGTGCAAAGAGAAGGGAGCCTGAGCTGCGTTCTTCTACCACAACCTCCCCTTCCATCCTAGAAGATGAAGGTGTTAACAGTGGGAAAAGTAGGATTTACAGTGGGGTGTATGCATACGACATGTCAGTGTCACTTCTGTGATTAAGTATGCGCTTAATCTCTGCCAATTAAATACTAAACACAAATGCAAAACAAAATCCTTTACTATTTCTGAAGAAACATGCCATGAAGAGTCAGGTCTTTAGATAAGCCTGTGAAGCTGGTTGCTGGGCTGGCCAAAGGGGGGTTGGGATATGCAGGCATGGTCTGTAAAGGGTATTTATTGGAAGGGAATGGGTCACCCTCTTTGACAAAAAGCAGTTTAGGTGTTCATTTTATTTTGAAATAGAATAGGAACCTCCAGCTTCTTTCTTTTATATTTTTTAGAGGCCTGCATAATTTTAAAGCTGTAATACTCTTTTCTTTTGACTGGATGAGGAAAGAAGGGGTGCTAAAATGCTGATTTAACAGAACCACAGTCTAAGACTTGAAAGTTGCCATTTTACAGGAGTTGGCTGTGGATCCTTTGCATGTACTATGTTTCTGAGGTGAGAAGGGTTGTAGGGGATGCAGCCCATGACAGTAAACAGGGAAAGTTCCCCATTTGCTCAGACTGGACATACCTGTGCTCTCCTATTGAAGAAATGGAGGTTTAGAATATTGGAGTTGTTGTGCTCTGAAAGATTTCAGTCTTCAGTGCAGCAGTAATTATTTCCACCAAGAATCTTTGTGTTCCCAGATTCCCAGGATTGAAGACACCTTGCCCCAGGACATGCACCAGCATGATGGTAGAACACCTTCTGGGAAAGAGCAAGTCCTTGAATCAAATATTGGCTTGAACTTAGGCCAGAAGTCTATATGAACCAGTCTGCAGTATTCCTGAAGCCAAATTACCTGTTGTTGGATGAGCTGTGGTTGTTGTCCATGTGTGTGGTCTTAGCCCACGGCAAATCAAAGGTAATGCAATTTAGCTGAACTCTATCATTGCTAAATTAAATTACCTCACATCAGCTGCAGGAGATGAGCCTTCATATGGAGAGCTACCACAAGCTGATGCTTAGCCTATGGTTACTGCAGAGTACCATAACTTTATTGGGACCTCCACTTGAGCGCCCCAGTGACCAAGCAATATGTAGTAGCCAATTGCAAGGAGAAGGAAATATTGTTGTGCCCCCAATTAGAGAATGTAGTCCCTAAATCTCATCACATTTTTAGTTTGGGAAGTTCAGGTGTCTGAATTTGGGATTGATGGAAGTAGAGGTTTTCAGCAATTACTGTACCTACTTAAAAAAAACAGATTGCCTTTTCCAGCAGTTGTTGACTCCCTTGCCAGCAGGGAGGTTCTCTTGCCTGTAACAGGCAGTGGTGCCAAACATATTTTTGTTCTCTTGGGAATGTGTTTCCTGAAAGGTTCCTTTCATCTGCAATGAATTCTTGTGCTTTAAACCCAGGAAAAACTAATGTACTTTTTTTTTTTCTAATATCTCTGAGAACTTCTTTTTAAATGAATTGTCCCATTTGATAGCAGACAAGCAGCAGTCTGTCCTCACTTTCGGTTGTTTGCCTCTGGGATCAGTATTCCTTGTCTAGGAATACAAGATGGTACTGAATGATCTGACCTTGCCAGGGATGATTCGGCAAGCTTGGCAGCCTGAAGCCATGCCCAGTTTGGTGCCATAATGGGATTTAAAAGGGAATTATTGTAAAATGATGTTGGAAAGGACATAGGATAGCACTTTGGGTCCTTGGTCTTTACACTAGGAAAAGCTAACTTTAGTAAAAGCTTTTGTAGCTAGTCTGTGTCAGCTCAATCTGAGGAGACTAAGAATTGCAGGAGCTGCCTTTGTTCTGGTGGGCAGTGGGAAGGCCTCTGCTTAGTCTGACCTGATTCCCTGGAGATCATGGTCTGAAGGTGCCAAGGTGGGCCACGCAAGCTTCAGAACCTCTAGGAGGAGAGGGGAGCAAGGGCTTGCTCAGAGGAAATGTTGAGTCTCTTACCCCCAAAAACCTGACAAAGTGACCATGATCATAGTGATGGGCAGTGCTTTCTGCAGTCCCAGTGGTTTGGTACTGGTGGAGCGATGCTGCCAACACCACTGCTGCATGATTATGGAGTCAGGATCACAGGTGCTTCTGTGTTGTTGGGATTTGGTTGTGCATCCTGTTTTCTTCCAAGCCAGGGCTGAAATCTCCTGTTATTGACTGATAAAGGCTCTCAGGCTGAAAATTGTCCCATTCACATCATCTCCCAGAAACCATTCCAGCATAGCAAACTCTTTTTCCAGCTCCAACTCTTTTACTAGGATTTTCTAGAAACCATGGTTGGACATGTTTCTTAAACATACATGAGGTTTAGCATCTGTTGTTTGTGACACCTATCATTGCACATGGAAGAATGCATGTGTAAGTTCATGCACGGCCAGCTTTCATTTCACAATGAAGATGTGGCTAAATGGGAATTAGGATTAATACTGGATTTAAGATTCTCGTAGTTGGCTGGTAATAACCTAATCTCCTCAAAGGCTGCAGGCAGGCTGGCAGCATTCAGCTCAAGGGCGTTGTTTTCAAAACCTGAAAGAAATTGAATTTTGATACTTAGAGCGCTTTAATCGGAGCCTTTCAAGATAGTGTATGCTCTTCCCATCCCTATCTCAAATGCAGCCTTTTAATATCTTTAATATGTGACAGCCACCTTGGCTTCTAGGTCTGACGAGTGTTTGACAGTAATATTTTTCTTTTCCTTTTGTAAAAGCTTAAGAATTCTGGTTGATTTTAGAAATGTATAAATTGCATTCTGAAAGTCGATATAGGAAAGTGTTTGTATAGGCAGAGTGAGACAAATCCAAGTAAGGCAGCAAGTACTCCCCAGTTTAAAGTGTTGAGAGTGCTCAATGTCCTTCAGGTAAGGAGGCTCAAGAGGCCACAGAAGTGTGGTGCTCCTGGAGTTCAATCTAGCCTGGTTTGTTTGTTGCTGTGGTAGAGATGACTGGTGAGAAATGCATTGGTGAGTCTGTGCAGGTCATAATATGAATCACTGCATTTGACATTAAGGCCCATATTGGAAAACAACATGTTTTAAAATGAATTGTTGATGCTTCTTCTTTTTATTGTGGCTGCAATGCAATTTTCTGTGAACCTAGTCCCTACTGGAAGATAGACATTTAGTTATCTAAATAACTTTTCAGGTAAATCCATTGAAGTAGACTTTATGCAGGCTTAGCCCTACATTGTCAAACAGGACAGAGGTGTAAAGTTTCCCTGTATAACTACTTTTGATTCCTTGCTTCTTACAGATTTCTCTTGGATAGCAGTTTTGGTTGGTTCTGTCCAAACATTAAGAGCTGTCATTTGCAAAATGGTTTTCTATCTGCATCACTGCTAGTGACAGCCTGGCAAAATGTGTCTGGTTTTCCTTTGTTTTAAATCAACAGCCCATCCTGTTTATGGAGGGTATCAAAGGCCTCTATAGTGATGATGTATGCCACTGTCAGTTGAAGTCTGTATTGGAGCCACTGAGGCTGGAAGGAGCAGAGACATATTGACTAGATTTGAGTGGAAAGCTTGTGGAATGCTGCTGATACAATTCAATATCCATGTTGCTAAAAAGAATGACTTTTCTGCGAAGGTGGTGATGAAGTGCCTTTAACTAGATGTGAATTGACTCTTATCAATTTGTTTTTTCTCAAGCCTACTTATTCAGCCCTCACCTCAATAGATTTCTTTGGATTGTTTGTCTGCTCCTTCTGTGTTGGTCCTCCTTTCTAAGGTTGTCATTCCTCTCACTGTTGCCTTGTGTAGAACCTGTTCTCAAATAATCCTATTAATCTGCTTAGATAATTTTTAAAACACCATCAAGCAGGACATTTTTTCTGAGGTATGAAGTTTCCTTTCATACCTTAAGTCACCTGGCTCTCAGCACGTGAAATTGAGAAATGAACTGAAGCTTTGCATTCCCAAGGCTCAGGGCCCACAGGATGACTTAAGATTTGAAAAACAGTGAGTTGAATTTAATATTGCAGTGTCTCTGCCCCCATTATTCTCAGAGTATAAGGGAGCATCGCAAACTGGTCACCTAGAATTCAGGTCTCTGCTGGGGCTTACAAGTCCCTTAAAACACAAGTTGGTCAAAAGCAGGTTGATTGGAAAGCTTCTGTTCTCGTTTAAAAGCTGTAACCCAGGCAAGTTTTTGGACTTTCAGCTCCATTCCCTCTTCTCAGATTAGTGTTAAGGAACAGTGGTTAGAGAGGGAACCCAGGCAAGTCTGGCACCCAGCAGCAAAGGTTAGCAGAGATGCATGAACTATACCAGCACACAAAGGTTTGTTTTGGTTAATTGAAAGCATCCAACTTTCACTGACTCTAAGAGACCTTATCCCTCTGCAGGAGTCAAACAGCTTGGTTTAGAGCATGTAACAATCCATGGAAGTGCTTTGTGAGCAACTTAAACCCGTTGTTTTGTTCAGTGTTATGACCAGTTGGAAGGTTTGGTCTGTTGTTTTTCTGGTGTATGGTGGGAGGTGGCAAAGACTGCTTAGAACAGCAGTGTGCAATGAGCCAGTGCCATACTGGGTAAGGCCTGTGGGGGTGAAGCTCAGAGATTTCTAAGCCTGTAAAAATCCAAGAGAACATGCATTAATCCTATTGCTTGCTGTTCTAGCCTTCTAGCAAGCAGATAGGGAGCTATTAAACCCCTCTGAACAGAATTAGGGGTGAGGGAGAATATCTGATAGCTTGCATCATTTGTACTAATTACTTGGAGAAGAGCAAACACAGGCATAGAGTTTTAAAAAAGAAACAAACAACAGCCAAACAACAACAAAAAACCAATCAAACCAATGGCAACAACAAAACCCTCTCACATATCATCAGGATGTGCCTACAAAGAGGACTCAGGTTTTCATGCTGGCTGAACTGTGCAAGGGGAAGAAAGTGCCACGCTAATCTGTGCAGGTACATCCTGCCACATAGGTTAAGCATTCCTTGAAGTCAAAATTTTGACTGCTGTTTTGGCTAAAGCCTTGGTTTTATAAAAAAGCAATTGTGCTGGTAGAGGTGTATGGGTGTGAGTAAACTGCTGTCTTTGTCATGGTACCTTAGAGAGCCCAGAGTGATAGAAATGTGTCTTATGAATGCACAGTGGTAATTTTTTATTCCTTCAACTGAGTCCACTCTGTGCTCAGCAGTGAGACTGACAGAGGTCCTTCACTGGCACTTGAAGCTGCACCTCAAAGACTCTGCTTCGAGCAGATCTCACTGATGATGCTGTGCTTTTTAAAGGACTTGCAGCCTTGCCTGGAGAAGGCCAGCCAACATCACCACAGCTACTACAGCTCCACCAACACTTTTTCTTTCAAATTCCCCAAGTGTGGCCAGGAATGCACAGCCCCTGCACTCTGCTGTGCCCTGGCCAGCCCAGTGTTTTGTTGCAGATGAATGCGGTGGGATGATCTGTAAACACTACTGTGTGTTCTGATGGTGAACATATGCAAGCTGCTTGCACTGTGTTACTCATTTATCCCCACCAGCCCCTCCAAGCTCAGCTGCTGCTTTATCACTCCTGATAAGCTGGTGTGTGATCTGAGGCAGAGCCATCATCCAGAACTGAAGGCAGGCAGGAGTCCCACGAGCATAGTTTGGGGGCAGCTCAGTTTCTTTTCTGATAAGCCTGTGCCTCTTGCGGCAGTACAGTGCACACTCCTTTTAAACTGTAATCATAATCCTCTTTTCAGCCAGCTCTGCTATCCCCACAGGAAGCATTAGCAATATCACAAAGTGCGGAGACTTCATTGTTTTTCCCTAATCTGCAAAGGGAACTGAGACAAGAGAGAGGAAACTTTAACCTATTCTGTGCCTCAGTGCTAAATAATTAGTTTTTTACTGAGTGGGAAAATGGGGGAAGCCTCTTAGTTAAGATAAAGTAAGCACAAGGCTCACAGGCTTATCTTGCTCTGTGGAATTCGGGAAAGGACATGTCCTTGAATTCGCCTGTCTGGTGTGGCCTGATTTTGTGTTTGGGAGAAATGAGTCTATTAGAGCTGCCCTAAGTGATGGCTGGGTATAAGGCACCTCTTACCAGGAAATTGGGTAGCCATGCCTTTGTTTAAGGATCTGAACAAAGGCCCTGGATGCCTAATAATGTGCAAATTTGGGTGGGTGGGATATGGAGAAGGTTAATAGGGCAGGCAAACAGAGGAGGAGCTGAGCTTGAGAGAGGAGGAGAGGAACGCAGAGGACATAGCTGAAGAGAGAAGCAAAACAAAAAAAGCAGCCCCTTTTTGCCATGTTAAAATTAACTTAGCCCCCACTGACAGTTCTGGGGTAAGTGAAAGCTGTGTCTGATGAAATAATGGTATTTTCACCCGCGGCCGTGTGAGAGGTTACAGCGTGGCTTCCTGGGCTGTCTGTATGAAAGTCCATGTTCTGTGTGCGTACGGTCCAGACCTCGACCCATCACAAGGCGGGACTGGGGTGTGCTGTGGGAGTGCTTGTGGGTGGGAATTCACTTTGGGTCAATGCTTTACCTTTGCAGAACTCCTCTTTGCAAGCTGCCTTTCGTAAAATCTTTCTTGTCATGCTTGGTTCTGAGGCTGGGCTGTGTTCTTCCTGAAAAGGAAAAGCTGAAATGGGAGGAGTTGCCCTGGCCTGAAATGGAGGGCACAAATTCAGTATGGAGAATGGTCCACTTGCACGTGTGCCGTGTCTGTGAAAGTCCTTTAATCCAAAATATGACAAAAGCAAAGGAACAAAAGAAAAGCGTCTCAAAAATAGCATGAGATAAGGATCTGGAGAATTTGCTTTTTATTTCGCACAAGAGTTCCCTGGAGACTATTTCTTTTAAGGGAAGAAATGTAGCTTTCAAGGTCGAGCTTTTTTTTTTCTCCTCCCCCCCCTTTTCTTCAGACTTCAAAGGCAGTCAGCTGAGAGCTTCTTAGGAATGTTACATCTGTTCAGAGTAAACGTAGATTGGAGGGAAGGCAGTTTTTCTTCTTCCAAAGTGTCTAAAATGTGTATGCAAATTTTCTTGAGCATGGTAAACAAAACACAACCTCAATGGGGCTGAATGGTGCACAGCAGTGAAGGTTGGAAGGCCAGCAAGTGGGAGTAGTTTTCTGCAGACAAGTGGTTTTTTCCTGATGCCTTGATAGAAAACAGTTTAATGTCTGCTCCTTTAAATAAATTTTTTTCAGAAATTGAAACTTAACAAATGGACAGAAATGTGAGCCTGCCTGCTACTCCTCAACCTTTTAGATTGTGCTAGCTGTGTACCTGTTGGTATACCTGGCTTGTCCTTTTGCTTTCAAACTTAATCTACGTGTATCAAAGAGTGAAATCAAAATTTTGCTTTCTGACTCTAATGCTTAACTACTGGTCCTTCACCAACTGATCAAAAATCTATTGGCAGTGGAGGGGCTTTGAGTCAGGCACTTGACATGTCACAGAAAACTGTCACTGCAAGCTTGGAGGATGCAGCAGGTGAGCTCAGGAATTGGACGTAGTTTAACACTGCTCTCGCTGAAATGGAGGGGAATTTATTGCTGATTTTGATGAAAACTCATGTGTGGCTTTGCTGAGTACGTTTCGAAATCCTCTCCACAGTAGGACTTAGGGACCTGATCAGGTCTCAGACAGCCTTGTGCATAACTGCCTCTTCACATCTCAAAAGTGTAACTGAACTGCAAATGGTTTTCACACCAATTATTTCCCTCTTGTTTTTGAATAGAACCGGGAGGGGTGTTGTTTATCCCATTTCCCTGGTGCAGCTGAAACTCGAGCAGCAAGCTTGTGCTGAAGCTGTTGTTTCCTCTGCATGTTTCCCATAAGGAGGCCAGGGAGTGTGAGATTTGTGATTCAGTGTGTAGCTTTGTCACATGCATACCCAGGCTGAAGATGATAGAAATCTTGGTGCTGTCTCACTTCAGGTTGGGTAAGTATGTTTTGTTTGTTGCTTTTGTGGATTTTTCTTTTAAACTAGGCTTCTTAAATGAATAGCAGCAATATTTAATAAGCTTCTGTGTAAATAAGCAGAGAACCCTGGCTTCATCTTGTCTAATCCGTTTAACCTTCATCAGCCCAAATATTTACTCTAGGCATTGAATATCCAGGCAGTGTAATTCTGATGCTAAAATTCATGCACTGAGAATGCTGTAGATTGACTAATCCTGCAGAATTCCAGAAATCCCTGTCTATATAAATAAACTTCCTACATGAAGGATTATAACTAAATAAATGTTGTGGATTCAGATCAGCAAAGCAGAAGTATAGCAGTTGGCCCATTTTTTTCTGCTGCTTACTTATGTATTTTTATAAGGTTATTCATCTTAGTCTAAATAGATGTGTAAAGAAAACTGCAAATACTGAAGCACGATGCTGTCACATACTGCAGGAAGAAAATTTACCCCTCTGCCTTTTTGCTAGCATTTTTATCAGCTTTCAAATTGCCATCAGCTTGATTTACCCAGACTGTTGAAATTGTTATTCCTTTTGAGTATAGCATTTCTGGTGAATCTGTGTTTTCTAGGTCTTTGTTCTCTTCCTGCAATTGGGTAAAGAAAAGAGTTCATGAAACGGTATTGGTGATACAAAATTTGTAGCTCAGTTGCTGAAGATGCCCCCTCTCCCTACACCCACACATTTTTCCAGCTGCAGAGCAGAGTTTACAGCATCTGAATTTATCAGGAACAAAGTTGGCATCTCAAGACAGGGTCTGAGGTGTCCATTACAGGGAATACTTATGAGATCCTTGTGTAAACCTGTTGGCGTAGGCATGGTGTAAGCAACCTTCTGAGCAGTTTGGCTTCTGTCTTGTTACTGTATTAATTATCCTGTCTTTGTGAGATTAATGTGCAGACTTATTTGGGATCCTTATCCTGAAGAAGTTCTGTTAATATCCCTTCATGTTGCCCTGTTTGTTACTGGACATCGTTCCAGACATCTGAAGGCTGTAAACACCCAGGGGAGATGACTTAGTTTGGCTATTGTAAAGGGAATAACTAAAAAGAATGGGATCAAGTTAGAGAAGTAAATTCAAAACTGTTTAAGGAGGCCTTCACAGTAGCATTGGTCATTAACTTCATGGAAAGCTAATGTGTGCTCTGCCATCTGAGAATTTTGAAAGTAGACTTGCAAAAATGAAATAATAGGAGGGCTAGCAGGATGGAGATGTTCCCTATTGACAGGGAAGGGCCCCGTCTTTCTCACTGCTTTTTGCTTATAAGATTCTCTGTAACAATAGAAAACTAGAAGGAAGAAAGTGCCCAGCTGCTCCATTGTCAGGAAGACATCTAACCTGGAACCTGTGCTGCTCATGGCCACTTGGTCCTAAAAGATAATTCTCTCTGATGGAAAAGGACCAGGAGGGGAAGAATTGCACCTCACTTTACTTGCCAACAGGCCCCATAGGGAAATTCCTTCTCTGTCCCATGCTGAGTTAGTCAGTCCTTTTAACAGTGTATCTGGGGAAGAATCACTGCAGTTAGGCCACTAATCTCATTTCTGTCCTCAGATAAGATTGTTATCAGAGTAATTGTCTGTTTGCTCCCCCTTCTGAGTCTAATCAGAGTGGATTGTGCCAGTACCTCCTGGGGCAGAGGAACTCAGATATTGATTGCCCCAAAAGAAAGAGAAAATCCTCAGTGTATATTTAATGTAAACTCCAATTTCGTTAGATGTTCACGGGAAAATTATCTGGAAGTAACTTGCTCAGACGGGTCTTGTGCATTTCACAGTAATATTTTGTTCTGGTTTAAAGTCTTAAGTTTAGTCAAGCAAGTTCATGTTGTGCATGCTTCAGTGAGGCTTTCGAAAGATAGTGATATGCACCCGTGAAACTGGTACTTTCCCAAGCCCTGGGACAGAGCAAGTTCATGTCTGTAGGGAATGCATACTCTTAGGTGTTCAGCCAGCAAATAATTCTGAACAATTAGTGCTTTTTCCCTCATTTCAAAGCAAATTACAGGGGTGGGTGGATTTTGCTGGTGGGTATAAAGGAAGCTCAAACATGTTAACTTTTCATATATCCTTCAAGTTCGGACTAGAACTTGTCTGTTGATGTGATTACCTGAGGAAATGTACTGTTAAGTCTGTTTGTAGCAGCAAGCAAACCATAGGTAATGCAGCACTCCAGAGAGATACAGAAATGATGTGTGCTCCCCCTGTTCTGTGGGTGAGAAAGCTGAGACAAAGAGGTACCACGGGCTGCCATGGGAGTTGCCAAAACAGAGTTGCATAGATAAGGAGGTCTGTGCCAGAGCCAACATTGCTAA
Organism: Neopelma chrysocephalum; assembly: GCF_003984885.1. Taxonomy (NCBI): domain Eukaryota; kingdom Metazoa; phylum Chordata; class Aves; order Passeriformes; family Pipridae; genus Neopelma; species Neopelma chrysocephalum. The sequence continues at coordinate 15,593,384 of NW_020897693.1, forward strand.
TGACTGCTCCTGATATCTGGTCTGGGTTATGAGCTCCTATCACCAGCCCTGTATGAAAACCAAAACGTGATCCTGCCCTTAGTGGTGGTGCTGCTATAGACATGTTGTCTGGCTTAATCAGACCTGTATTCCTGGATAGCTTAATGAAGCTCTATAGCTTTTGAGCGTGATACCTCAACCAAGCTTAAAGGGCAAGGGTAACCGCTGAAGAGAGTGCTCATAGCTGCTGAACTTGCATGCCTCCTATGTGAGAACCACTGAGATTGTCTGATTCAATCAGGCTTAAAAGGTGTTGAATGAAGCAGGTTCTTTCAGGCACATGTAAAAGTCATCTTGGGGACCTTGAATTTGGTATGGCCACAGCTTCTTCTAGCCTAATGTGTGTTCAGTGTGAATATTCTCTAAAATTTTACTCCATTGTTTGCTGCTTCCTGCTCCATTAGACTTCAGGTCACTAACTGTTGTGGTAGCTTCATGGCTGTAGTGTCCCTTTTAGCAGGAACCATAACCACTTTCATTTGCTGGATGACTTAACGGATGTTGCTCTCCTTTTTACAAACAGAGAAACAGATTTGCAGAAAGAGAGGAAGAGAAATAGAAAGACGTAGAAAAGCTATTTTAAAGTATTTGCCTACACTGCACTAAAGAGTTGCCAGAGACACTGTTTAGAAAAGTGCTTCTGGAACTGGAAGTAATATAAGTACATCAGGGCATCCAGTAAACAGAGCCTTAGATGTGTAGGATGGTGTGGCCACACTGCTGTTAGAATTTGATTTTGCATCTCCATACAGCGATGCAATATCACCTTACTCAGACCTAGCCATGGTGTATTTTATTTGGCCCTGCTGATATGCCACCGATGCGAATGTCCAGCAGCAGAGCTTGTGATCTTGAAGGCCCCTTTGTATGGTTTGTGGCCTTGTGCACAGGAATTTATTTTTTTACCCCTTCTCCATTACATGTGTGACTTCTTGTGGTTTTTGTTGTGGTTATGTCTTGTTTTTTCACTTGAAGTGTATTTTTGGCACCCTTTGGTGCTTTAATGGGCTCTCATGTTATCAGACGCCACAGCTATACATACATTAAATGTGCTTTATTATATAGATTACTATATGGTGTTCACTTCCTTTGTGAGCCATTCATATTGCAGAATCTTGTCTCCAGCTGTTCTTCTTCTGTAATGGTACTGAGGAGAGTTTTGTAATTTACTAAGCTACTTCTGCTGGCGCAGCACTTTGGAGCCCTCCTTGATTGCATGCATTGCCCCCCATGTTGTGCTGTTGATGGTGAAGTTGTACATTAAGGAGCTGTTGCCTGATTTATGAAAAGCATGTTTTTGGAGGCTGGGAGCAGAATCTTCTGGAGGGGCTAGTGAGCTCTGGTTCCTGCCTGCTCCCTTTCCCCAGTGTTAGCCCTGTGCAGTGCCTGCGGTACATGATACAACCATGTGTTTGTTTCTTTACCTCCCTCAGCTCATGGCTTCATCTGCCCTGTTTAATGCAACCCTCCCATCTGTCACCAATGGTACTGCTTATTCAGTGCATAATAACAATTTTGAAGGCATAATTCTAAATATATGTCTAGTGGTCCCCTCATGCTGTACCTTGGACTGACCCACCAGTTTGCAGAATGGTGAGTCACAGTTACTCTTCAGCAAAACTACCAGGTAGGTCTTTGAATCCTTAAAGGTACCTGTCCCTGTCTAATCTGAGCATCCTCTGGTGAGTGGGGTCTACCTTGAAAATTTATTGAAGTACTCCATTAAACCAAACACTAGCAAAGTAAGTGGAGCAAGAGCTTATCTCAGGTTACTATTATGGCTTGTGCCAGCTACCACAAAAAGATTTTCTATACTCTATTAGCAAGTGAACAAAAGGGATGTCAGGCCCAGACTGTCAGCTTGGTTTTGCCATGCTCAGGACTATGTGATGTGACCTAGGCGTTCCTGTACTGGAGTTGATCTAAGGACAAGCCTCTCCCTTGACGCCTCCAACTGCCATCCTGCCTTTCAGTAGCAGCTGGAGATGCTGGGATAATTGAGTGTTCACCATAAACTAGTTCTACTCAGCTATAAGAATGGCCATGCATAGTGTGAACAGAGGTAATGAGTCTTGCTAAATAGTAGTTTTAAGAGAAATTTATCACTGAGGTCAACAACTAGTCCTTGTGGAAAGCATAGTATCAAATAGCAGAAAAAAAAAGAATAAGAAGAAATATTTTACTGGTAAACTCTTAGACATGTTGCAAGGAGATTTGTCTCATTTTTTATAGGTCTTCAATTATCTATGATAGCAATCTTTATTTGGTTGGATTAATCCTGAGAGGATCTGTGAAAACTGTGGGCAAACTTTACGTATATACACACCATTTCAGTTAAGACGGCTCCAGCTTGCAACTTGGTAGAAGAACTACAGCTGATTTCAGTGAGAGCTGAGGAAGGCATTAACCTGCTTTTGAAAGAAAACTTCAGGAGAAATTATTTTGTGTAAATGGGCACTTGAGTCCTACAAGACACTTCCATCAGAGAAGTTGCTTCTTACCCATAAGGCATAAAAAGAGAAAGGAAAAAAGTTTTTGACTAATTGCATACATGGGAAAGCACAGGGAGCAGAAAACTGTTCAGATGATCTGGGGAGTCAGGATCCCTTGACCTGAAGTTAAGTGTGATCACTGTGAACTTTCTGGTTACAACGTGTCATGGCCTTTCCAGAGCAGAGTTTCTAGCCTTGTTTTCTATTAAGTACATCATGTTGTATATATTTAAGTCTGGCTTGTGCTTTGGGTGTTTCTCAGATGAAAAATCCTAAAGAATCCTCCTTTCTTTTGTTGAATACTAGGAAGGGCCCCAGTTTATCTTGACACAAGAGATGGGGAGTAGCCCTGCCTTGTGGGTTAGGAAGTGCTGCTTGTGCTATAGCTATGCACCTTCCCAGAGACAGTAGTGCCGGTAAAATGTTGCTGTGGCTCCCAAAAGCATTCATCCTTGCCTTGGACACAACTTCTAGGAGAATTCTTGAGTAGCAAGGAGGAAGGGAGAGGAAAGGGAAAGGACTTATGCTCTCCCAACCTTCTGAATTAGACACGCTGGACTAGAAGTTCCCTGAGAACCTTTTGGTAAGGACCCTGATCAGCATATTATTGCTCCAGTTATTTTTGTGGTCTGTCTTCCACTGGTCTGTTCACACTGCCTTTAAGATTTGTACCTGAACAAAGACTTTGGTCACCCCATTTAATAATAAAAATTGACAGCTAGTTTCCTGATAGCTTTTTGCTTCATATTTGCTGCTACTTCCCATCATCAATAGCAGTAGAGTAGCATGGGGTGAAAATCAGCACTAATTTAGGAGTTCAGTTGCCTTTGTAATAAGCTTCCCTCTTATTCTTTGGTAAGAGCAACAGCTAATATAAATTTTTTGTAGTCACTTCTGCCTGGGCCATGTACCAGTGTCAAAGTTAATCCCTCAAAATTATGTTCCATTATAAATCTCTCTTCACAGATGAAGTGGGTGCAATTAGGCAGAGAGGTCCAGAACCATTACCACAAAAAAAAAAGGTCTGAAGGAGAAAAGCAGTCTACCTGTGCATCAGAAAGTGGTATAGCGCCTTGCCAGTCACCTCCAGAAAATAAAAGCTCCTTGGCCACAGTGTTCTTGGGGCTTGTTTGGTAGTGACAATATGTTCTGAGTTAACCAAGTTGAAGTTCCACCTTTTTGTAAGTACAAGGTATAGGATCTTAAGAGGAATTTGAAGCAATTTGTGTCAGTTCTTCCTCATTTCTGTTCTTCCAAGTACACACAGAATGTTTAATATCTGTATTCCTTCCTGAGCCCTGGGAAATCAGAAAAGATCATGAAGACCTTGGTAATAGGCTGACAAAATCCCCAGCATATTTAATTAGAGATTATTCTTTTGATGTTTGGGTTGATTTTGAGGCTTGTTTTTTAATCAGGTTACTCTTGGGTAACCCTCTGTATACAGAGCAATTTCCCTGCTTTCATGAATGTCAAGGATTCTAAAGGTTTAGATATACTAGTGTGGTTAAATTACTTTCATTTTTGAGTTTCATATTATTTTTGGCTAGGGAAAATGAAAATACTGCTTCTGCTGTAACATTCTGACTGCTCTGGGCAGGGCTGTTTGACTTCCTACACCCGATTTAGAAATCCAGCTTAAAACTAGTGCCTGCTGAAAGTTCCTACTTGCCCCTTTCTAGAAGGGGATGATGGCAAGTTTCTAGGAGTGAGGTTTGCTTTTTCAGTTTCTTTTTTTTTTTTTTAAATCTTTTCTGGACTAAACCTTAAACATATTAAGTTAAGGTGAATTTCTATTATTAGGGAACACAAGCTTTATATGTTAGAGTAAAACAGGGCTGAGGTCACCACACAGTTCGTACTATTGTCAATTATGACTTATTGCATCATTTGTCAGCTACATGTGAGAAAAGTGTAGGGAAACTAACTCAGGGTTTTGTAGATGATGGAATCTCCAATTGTGGCACTGAACCACAGAGTAAAATGCAGACTAACAATGCACTGACATCAGGCTGCCTGGATGTGACTGAGTTTTTTCTGTGAATACAAATACTGGAATAAATCACTAACTGGGTTTTAATGACTGTTGTGATTTTGGCCTAGTTTCTGAACTTGGAGATAGACAAAGAATTGGAACACAGCATCTTGTTCTCAAATGTTTGACCAACCAGCAACGGAGTCCTACATGTGCTGGAGTCTACAAGATAGAAATCTTGACAAGCTCCAAAACAATCAATTACAGATGATAGCTGATGCTGGAATGTGGGCCATGTTAATCATAGGAGTGGTTTCCTCCTGCTGCTGTACTAGAACAACTTTAGGCTGCTGTTTTGGGACGACAGAGAGAGTTCAACTGCTTTCCACACCAGGCAGCTTGAGTGGTGAATAGCTATCGTACACAGAATCCATCGTCTCTCATGAGGGGATGTGACTGTGAAGTAGCTGACTTCTGAAAACAGGCTTTCTGCAGATATTTTTTTCTACCAAACAACAAAGGTCTTGTTTGGGAATGCTTTTTGGCTGCAGTTCTTGTGACCCCCCTGGGAAATGCACTGTGCATTTGACTTGCACTCACCAAAGGAAAAAGTGAAAGTAACACAGCTGTAGTGATTTACTACGAAGTTTTGAGGCTAATTGCCTCATATGTTTAATTAATAACTGACACATTCTGTCCCTCAAAGAGCTTGGAGAACTTCCATCTGGACCCCTAGTGATTACAGCCTGGAAGCCATCCCTGTAATTAAGGAGCAGGCTATAGGAGGCTAGTTCCCATTATGGGCAATTATTGTGCTTGCTACTTTTCCCCTCCTTTTTTACAAAAGGACTGAGAAAATAGGGCTCAAAGACTAATCTGACATAAAACCCTGACTAAAGAGGGGCTTTGTGCTACCCCAGGGTAGAATGATGGGGTTATGTTTTAGTGCCAGCACTCTTTCTTTCAACAGGCTGTTGGGAGACAGATTTTCCAAAGAGCAAAATGTGTCTTACACCAAACTGAAGTACTTGTTGGTCAATATTAATTACCAATGCAATAAGAGGATTTTTGCAAACAACTGAGCAACTGAATATTTCTACTGTTACTTCTTTATCTCTTCCTCCCAACTTTAGACTTCCACTAGATTTGACAGCTGCTCATCTGCAGAGACTCCGGCTAGCTCAGGAGCCCTCAGAGCAGAGGATGCTGTGTCTTTAAGCCTTCCATACAGTGCTGAAATGTTATGACAGAGCATCTCACAGGGGGATGCGGTTTCCATGGCAACCTCACACTGTAAGATAAGCAAACTGGATTATTTTTTTTTTTCTGAGAGGTTCAAGAGCAAGGAAGGAATGAGGCGATCTGTCAGCGGGCAAGACTTGAAAAGAGGAAACCATGTCCATTAATCCTGTAGCCCTGGCTGCTTTGTGTTTTAATTAGCGAATGTTATTATGGCAGAGAGCATGGGCGCCTCACCCTGTTATGGGTTTTTGAGGACTTTTTTGTTTGCTTCTTTTTTTATATCTCCAATTAATAATATGAAGGGGGGGGCAGGGAGCAGGGAAGAAGCTTTACTAGAGCATTAAATGAAGGTCTGAAATAAAAAGCCTCAGGATCTTTGTTCCAGAGCTTATGTCCCAAGCCACAGACAGGAGGTAGCTTGCCTGGTGAGAATGTATCTGCCATTCTCAAATTGAGAGTGCATCTTAAATTCATTTTTTCTGTCTTGCCGCTGATATTTAGCAAAAATGGAAATCCCCCTGTCCTTGCAATCTGTATGTGTAACCATGTCAGTGTGGAGTAAAGTGGGGAAGTTGTGACTTGCTGTTGTCCTCCCCAGCCTGCCCAGAGGCATTACATGAGCCTGTATTACAGGGGTATACTGCCTTCCTCTGCCTTTATTTCGGGATAGTTGATACCTTTGGGATCAGTATTTACCCTTACGTGAGAAATCCTCTGCTTCCCAAAAGCCACCAACTGTGAGAATGCAGGGCACTGTGCATGCTAAGAGAGTCAACAACGTAAGGACAAGGAGGGGGAATGCTTCAGCCCATAGTGAGAAGGCAGGCTCCCACACAAGCTGCCATGGCATCTTAGTAATCAGATAATATCCTGGTAGCAGCTAGTGCACCAGCTGGTTAGGAGACTGTGCTGGTCTTGTAAATGTGCTGTGTGTAGGAGTTTATTATGGAAAATATTTTGACAACCTTTATTATTTTCAAACACTTGTATGTGTCACCAGAAAATTAGAGTTAAAGTAAATGTTAACCCAACAGCAGTCTTGTCTGCATAGTTTCCATGTCCATCCTTGATGGAGTACTCCCTGCTTCTTTGCAGGGAATTAAAGCCCACTATAAATCTTCATGTGGAATGAGAAAAAGATTATTCTAATCCTTAGAGAAAGGAATACACCAAAGGCATTCACCTCTACTTTCCTATATGCAGCAGTATCCCGGTCTATTTTTCAGGGGCTGGTGCTTACAAGGAATTCTCTTAAACGTAGTTGTCCTTACTGTCCTGTCAGTATCTTCTTCAATGCCCTTGAAGAGTTCAGCAAAACAAGTTGCAGATTGGAGAGGGCCAAACAGCCTCGGAACCACTGTTCTGGATTTGAGTACTTCCTCCCCAGAATACTTTTCTCCTCTGGGTGCAATCCATGTAGCAGGAATAGCTGCTAGCAAAGGCTGAAGTCAGGGGCCAAACAAATGTTATACCTTCTGGGAATTTAGGGCTAGGGCAAGATGGTATTTAGCCCTTTGTTGAGTGAGCCATCAAATGCTGTAATTGACAAAAAGCAGGGTTAGAGGCAGCTTAATTTCTTTGAAGACTGTTGTCTTTTTTCCTTCTTCTGGCTACATGGACGAATTCAGCACTTTGGTGGATATCAACTTTATTTGATGTTTTGAGCTAAGCTGCCTAGAGATGATTTTTTTGCTTGAACCAATAAAGAAACTGCTTTTGACAGCTTAGATTGGTGGTACTTTACTGCCAGCCAGTGCCAACTGAACATGTGGCAGGCTGGGTTTGTGATCCTGATGGTTGGGACAGAGTCAGCCAGCACAGCTTTCCCTGCCCTCATCCCTCCTCTCAGGACCTGCTGCTGCCTGCCTCTGACCTAGCAGGAGAGCCCCTCACACATCTGGTGCCTGATGTGGACTTCTCAATTCATGCCATTCTGTGATCTTCATAATTTGCCTTGGACTGAATGTCGTTAAACCCTTGCACATTGCTTGGGTTTGTTGTCCCTCGAGGTACTGCCAGATCTGAATCCTTGCCAAATAAAATTAGTCCACCTGCTTCTTAGCTCTAAGCATCTAATCACCCAGGCCCAGTAGAGCTTTGTTTAAAGAACAGAGGTAATTGTGGTGCTGCACTAGTTCCCAGAAAGTGCTAGGGGTGTTCATGTCATCTGGTGAACTGGGGAATGAAGGAGTAGCTGCGTGCTTCTTTAGGCTTTTTTTCTCATAGGAATCTTTCTAAGACTATCCTGTGTCTGCCCAGCCTTTTTGGTCAAAGTTGGTGCCCCTGAGTTAACGGTGGAAGGGAGCAGCTGCAGAGTATTAGGCTCTGCTCCAAGTATGATTTCCAGAAGGCCAGTGCCTCACAGCTAAAGCTAGATGTTTTAACCTATTATTTGCTGACTCATCACTTCACATGGTTTCTTTCCCACACCATTTTTAACCCCTGCCCCTCTTCCTGGAGATAATACATTGCTTGTGCATCTGAGTAGTTTATTCTTAGATAATTCTTCTAGCTGGTGCTGTTTCACACTTATTTCTTTTCCTAGACTACCAGTTTTGCCCAGGTGGTGCCCAGGAGTTGGCCTATGATCCATGTCCTTTCCAACTCAGTATATTCTATGATTCTATAGTAGGTAAATTTCTGACCATGACTGAAATACAAAGCCTTCTAAATCAGCTAATGTAATCCATCCAAAGTTTTCCTTCCCTCACATGTTTGCCATTCAAAATTCTTTAAACAAACCCTTTAGGAAAAAATGCAGGTCGTTAGGTTCTTAAGTTTTCCTTATCTTGTGTTGGTGGTCCTGAATTGAGTCTGTGTATCTGCACAAGCTAAGGAGCATAATGCTTACTTAGGGCCTATCACAGCTGACTTGGAGGAATTTTGCTTGCTACTAGTTGCATGCTAGCTTAGCCTGGAAGTCATTTAGACTTAAAAACACAGAGTTGTGCTGCTACTAATTAGGAACTACTTCCAAGAGGCTCGTTAGTGGGGCTGCTGTCAGGCACTACCCTGGGTACACAGGGACCAAGCATGTGGAGCTTGGTTGCACCTCACAGAGTCCAGCATGAGTGGAAATGCGTGGATTTCTGGGCAGAGAGATGCCTCTGAGCTCTGCTCAGATGTTCTCTGTACTATCTGGAGTTTCCCTGGCTCGTAAAAGCATTTAAAAGAGAGGGAGTGTGTGAGTGCACAGTCTTGAAGCAAAATTCTCTTTCATATATTTTGTATTTAATTTCAACACGTACCATGCTGGTGCATCCTATTTACATTCAGGTCTGTTTTAGGCATCCAGCATAATTCAAGAATAGTGTAGCTCTGAATGCATGCAATACAAATATTTTCATACTCTTTTCTGCAAAATAATCCTTGGGTCTGGAGTTTCCTAAGTTTGTGGTAGCTCCAAGGCTTTTCCTAGTGTACAGAGTTTTTTGAAAAAGGAAAAATGTCTAGGAGCTGTATTTATGTTCTACAAATCCTAATAATAAAATAGGATTAATTTCTTTTAAACCTCTCCAAGCAATTTCCCCAAAAACTTCCCTGTCCAAAATAGTTTGGTGAAGCACTCGTGAATGTATCTATGCTCTTTAACAAAATACTGAAGAAATATTTTGGTGCTAGAACAAGCCAGGACCACAAATTAAATTAGATGAAAAAAAAATAGGTTGATATGTTTCATTACATAAATGAAAGATGCTTTGGAAGAAAACAGACAATATTCCTTCTGAATAAAGGCTCAGTATGAAAACATGAATAGCAAGTGAGTTTATTACTGAAGCCATTTACATCAAAGCCAACTTGACTGAGAAGCTCTCTGGCCTAACCTACAGTTGTTGTCTTTGCTATCATTGAACGTCATGTGGTGGTGAGCAGCTAAGAGACCAGGATATTTTTCCCATCTAGAGTTTTATTAATCTGATGAAAATGCTTTTGGTTTCAAAACCCCCTTGATCTTTGCGTTAAGCCTTTATGACTTAAGTGAACCACAGACCTCTTACAGAGTGATGCTGCAGAGCAGGGAGGCACCAGCTGGAGTAGAAAATGACCTTAGGGTCTTTGGATTGTAGGTTAGAGAAAAAGAAATGGAGCATTTCTCTTAAGACAAATATTTTCTTTTGACTCTTCCAGTCGATGACATTTGTAGGGGGAAAAGGCTTTCTTCAGTCAGAGTGGAGACTAAGCATACATCTCTATTGATTTCTAACTTGCATAATACCACTAAAGTCAGAAAAGTTTATTTTCTGAAATTAAAAAACAAAAAAATTAGAAACTGATCTTGATTTCCCTGCTGCTCAAACCTGTTTAGAACCAGGACAAAGTTTTTAGATTTAGAAAAATTCAGAGACCTTTTCTTCCCAAAGACTGTTCAACTTGAATTTCTGTTTCTTTGGGAGGTGGAGTGAGGAAGGGAGCCTGCCCAGTTTCATGCACATTCATTGATTACAACACTAATGCTCAGCTTGGTTCTTCCAGACATCTAAAGTCATTCTAAGTAATTGGGTTAAAGTCAGCATTTATCATACTTAGTTAGCCTAGATCTAATCGTTCTTTCCAGAGTTGTTTGCTGAATTGCTTGGCATGTCTAACCTTATCGGCCCTGTTAACTTCTTATACCCATTTGACAAATCTAATCTCTGTCTTTACTTCTGCAAGGAGCAAGACAGGCTTCTGTGACTTGCTATGCAGCCAGCCAACAGGCATCCCAGACACTTTCAGAAGGATGCTTGCAGCTGTTGGAGAAGATTGGAAAGGGTTTCATATTTAATGGGCATGGAAATTAGGGTTTCTTGTCAGGACAGTTTGCTCATTTACTCATTTTTATCTGTTTTAAAAACAGAATTAGAAAGTCTGCTAAAGTTAACAGATGTCAGCAGTTAGAGATTGCTACATCAAGCCTAAGGGCGAAGGGTATAGATGGTGTTTGGGGCCTTTCGCAACCCACACCATTGTGTCTTGCTTGAGACATTTTCCTCTAAGCTTATAAAATCACTCTTGGCTCTAGTTATTTTCTGAAAGTAGGACTGAACCACTTTACAGGAAAACACTTAGTGTTGTGCCCAAGTTGCACACTGGGGACCTGATTTTTCCCTCCCTCATAAACCAGGAGTGACACCACCAAAGCAAACAGAGCTGTGGGGTTGTGAAACTGAAGTCAGCAAGCAGAAAATCCAGCCAGTAGTCTGTATTGAATGCTCATTTCTGGCTATCCTTGCTGTGAGACATTTGCATGAAAAGAGTGGCAGGGGGGAAAAATAGTCTCTCTGGCCTTGCATATTCCTTCCTTTGGGGATTTTAAGGAGTTTCCAGGCCCATGCTGAAGAGCTGTAGTCTGCCACAACTGGGAGAAGTTGGGTGTCTGCCTCCCCTGTGTGTTTGCGTGCATAATTTTACATAATTCATGTTCTGATAATTCAAATAACAGCATAATGCTGTTATTTGCCACCCTGACTTCTGGTATGCTTGGCTCAGCTCAGTAAGTTAGAGGATTTTCTGTTACCCTCAGATGGAAAACAGGCTTGTCCTCTGTGCACACTCAGTGCAGGGACCTTGAGAGGGTACCTACTCTTTCATTGGACATGACGATCAATGCGTGATTGATCTGCCACACTGGCAGCTGGGGCTCTAACTTTTTGTGTGCTTCAGCCTGTTCAGAAGGGCAAGGGCCTATTTATTTATTGGTTTGGTTTTTCAAAAGGGATGTTTGCCCGGATGCGAGCATTTCCCCCAAGATCACTCACTCACAATGGAACTCTACGTCAGAGCTGGGGCTTGAGGCCCCAGGGATGGAGCCTGGCCAGCAGCACTCGGCCTGTCCCACCATCGCCTCCATGAACTTGGCAGTCCAGAGACTTGTATGTGTATGCTGTCCAGAGTGCATGTACCCAAATGTAAACCTGAAATCACAATTTGAATGTAAATGTCACATTTTTGACCTCATCTTTTAAAACCCATAGGCCCTAAATTCAACTTTGTTCTGGGTTGGTGACTCTGCCAATGGCTGCTGCCCTGTCTCACTCAGCTGCAGCTGGGCTCAGGCAGCACCACCTGTATTTCCCCTGCAGAGGTATGTGAGGGGCAGAGGCCCAAAAATCTCTTCTTTTGCTGCCTCGAAGAGGGCAGAAATAGGGAATCCGGTGTGTACCTGCCCAACTACTGCCCATCTCCCCTTTGGGAGCTCATTGCACCTGTGGACCGGGACAGAGCTGGGCTATGTCTCTTTTTACCTTTTAAGTTGGCAAGTTCAAACTGGTGCTATGTCACATTGATGTGGCTGCCCACTTCAGTCAGCTGCCCAGTGGCTCCAAAGGACACACTCCTCTCCCGTATTCAGAAGATGCTAATGGGGATAACATCCACTCACCCCAGCCTCTCTAAAGTGCCTGGCAGCACCCATGATGCTTGTGCTAGGAGGGGAGGCACCAAACTCAACTCAGTGCTGGCTAAGCTGACTAAGGTGCAGTGGCATAAAGCTACAGGAGGGGTTGAGGAGTCTTTCAAACCCAGAGGCAACATATGGGACAAAAGAGATGAGATAAAGGACGAACTACCCATGGAGTAAATCCAGAGTTTTGTGAGAGAGTAAAAACTTCAGGCTTTCCAGTGGACTTCATTCAGACCTATGTCTCTCCCTTTTCTTTAAGCTGGACTCTCTTTCATACTCGGTATCTTAACAAAGATACCTAGAGAGTAGTAGAAAGAGTAGTAGACCCAAGAGTAGTAGAAATTTCCTTGCATTGCAGAATGCTTTCCTTTTAGTTACCCTTCTATCCCTTTCTGTTCTCAATGAAGTAAAGTCATTAGATGTCATGCCTTAGAAACTGAGGATTATGTGGGGTTTATAGCCATGTATGATTTAGCATAACTGTTATCTACATGTGAGTGATTCCCAGAGGATGGAAAAAAGAGTTGGAGAAAAGAGACTTTGTGTTCAGGGCAACAGGAGGTTGTTTGCATTCTGACAGCACTATATTGATGGATGTTTGTAGCTGTGGCCTAGGCATCCAAAAATTACATCTGCAAAGGGCAGATCTGTTAGAACCAGGGAAGCTTTGGAGAAAATTGTAGCAACATAGTTAGCTGCTGTGGTTGCATACATGGATGAATCTCTGCTTCCTCCAGCTCCATTCAGTGGGAATAGAGGCAGGTTTCCTTTCAGTAATGTTTAGAGCACTTCCCTGGGGGTAGATTCCTCACCTGCTTTCATTCTGGTGTCTACGTTATTACAGATTTAACAGATTGGAAAAAAACCTAGATCTGTTTATTTCTATCTACTGTATCAGATTAAGGCTTTACCTCATCCTCATCTGTGGCCAAGAAACATGAAGTTTTCTTTTGGCACTAGTGTGGCCAACAAAATGGAGGAAATCACTGCAACTGCTAGCTACCATGAGGGATGATATCAGATGGGTATTGACTGGATATGGGGCTGCTGTACAGCATGACACTGGCTTGGCACAATAAAGTCACTACCCTGTCTATGTCAGTGCAAAATTTCTTTCCATTTACCTAATCTTATCCCAGCAAATTAAAACACATTTGTAACTAGATATACCTAGTTTGGACTGCTTGGTGGCAGCCCTGCAGAGGGGTTTCTCTCTTTACTTTGGGAGCAATCACATTAAGATCAGCACCTCTTTACCAAGCAAGAATTAGAATGCTTCAAGCTCTGCTGGCTCCTCATAAGCTGTGCTCTGTTAGCTCCAAATATTCTTTGAACACTGTCTTCTTCAAAGCTGCTTTCCAAGTAGAGTGATTTGAAAACCAGGAGAGATTACCATGGAGTGGTTTTTTTCCTCTCTCATTTTGATTGAAAAAGTTTGAATTCAAAATATTTTGACCAGCTTTGTTTTCATAAAAGAGTCACCAAATATAGCTGTGTTCTCTTTAGTATAAGAAAGGTAAAAAGGATGCCGTGCTTTGACAGTGATCCATCTGCTGATTGCCACGTGTACAAGTGACTGGATGAGATTGATGGCCTTAGAATATAAATCCACTGAGGCAGGAAGAGTACCTTCCTTTGTTTTTTGACAGTGTAGAGTGTGTGTATTGTCTATGCTGAGCCAGTGGTGAATAATAATGAGTGACCATAGTTAGTGTCTGAGCTAGGGAAAACCAGGCCTCCAGCCAGCCTAGAGTTAGGAGCTCTGGTAATTTCAGCTTAGTTAGAGCCAGCAATACACATTTTGCCTAAATGCCTTAGTCTTTTCTTCCCAATAATTTTGAGGTCTAGGAAGATACAGTCTTTTTTTATGGAATTTCTATGAAGTCAATATTTTTAAATCTAAAACCTGTATGATTAAAGCTTTAATGTTTTGGGCATGTTTGTTTGTTTTAATCTGAGAAAGACTTTTGGCTAGAAAATATCAGTTAGGCTTGTGATTGGAAAAAAAAAAGTAATCACTAAAACAAGCAAATAATCTCTCCTTTCAACTTGCTTGGTTTTGAAGGGGTTGAAGTGTGACAGGATTTTGGGTCTGTTCAACATCTAAAAATTAGAAAATAAAGGCTTCTTGCAAAGCCTTCTTCCCTACCTAAGAAGGCCTCTGTTTTTCCCAGCCCACCTGAGTCCTGCTGTTGTGCCTGTGTCTGACAACAGTGCTCATCTGGTCCATCTTGGGGGTGGCAGTGAATTTGCATCCTATCATCTGAGGAGGCAGCTAGAGTAAGGAAGTTCTAATTCCACCTCTCAGATCTCATTTTAGACTTCCTTGAAAATGTATCTGCAGCAGTCCAGGACCTGACTGGAGTGGATGAAGGCAAAGGATTAGGGATTCTGTCTAGTCCAGCTCAAAACTGACACCACCCAATAAAAATGATTCCCTGGCTGCTTTTGCAGTCTATTTCCTACTGAAAGCAAGGATTTGTCCTTGGTGGTCACTGTCAAGTAGAGAGCTGGAAGTCTGACTTTTTATCACTGAATGGCTTTGTGTTTCATGGGTATTTGGGGTTTTGTTTATTACCAGCTGTGTTTCATTTTGGAAACAAGATTGATTCCCTGAAATACAAGGCTCCCGTTTCCTTTGGGGAGGAGCAATTGGTAGCTGTACATGTGGTAGCAGGTGGTTTCTGGCAGCAAATTTTCCATTCAGATGTTTATGATCTTGAACAGGTTCATAGCTGCTATTTGTAAAATCATCTTCTCATTAGGTCAAAGTACTTCAGTATTTCAGGACTTGCTGCCTTCTTCTCTTTTCCCTTATTTCTTTTCCTCCCCAACCACTTCCTGTTGTTTCTACGCTGTGCTGAATGAGCCCAGTTGCTCCTGCCTGCTCCTGGATGTCACACATGCCATCACAAATGTCTCTCTACAGAACACCCCTGAGGAGAACAAGCTGAAGCAGAGATGTGATGGGAATGTTTTGCCAGACAACACACCTGGGTCACTTCGCTTAGGCTTGCCTGGGAGAGCAAGGTGGCTGCTTCTACTCCTTGCCTTGCTGATACCTAAAGAGAATTTCTGCTGCTTTGACTCAAAGAGGAGACTGCTGCTCTGAGGGTTTGCTGACTTGGACACAACAATGTGCCGGCACATCTGCTGGGTGCTGTTTCGGATGGAAACACATGAGAGAGAAAACACCTGCCTTTTGTTAAGTATACAAAGTAATATTTAGAGCCTACTCTTCCATCTTGTACTGAAGATTTTATCAGTTTAGAGGAGTTTGGGTGCCTGTTGAAGTTTGAAAATAGGATATTATGTTCTGAAGACATGGTATTTTGTCCTAAAGGCAGTGTGGATAAAACAAAGAACTTAGAAATAAATTCTTGAGAGCTGAATTTTTATGGGAAAGGAATTATTCTCTCTTGCTCTCTTGTTTGCTGCTTCTGCTGAACAAGGAAGACAAAGTGAGACTACACCACTAGAGTTGCAGTGTAAGGAAATGAGAAGACCCTCTTTGATCACAAATGCTCAATCAAGAAGCATTTGCCAGAAATGCCAAATGAGTTTTATTTGTCAAATCTTAGGTAGAGGCCAGCAGGGCCTGGAACCAAACAAATGGAGGAGGTACCATACTATAAATTTGAATTCAACATATTCACTGTTAATATTCTTTCACTGACATAATATGAAAGTTATTAACCTGACTGCAAAAGGACCTACTGGGGAGTTAAGTGTCATGTGGAGAGGATTACTACATTTTGAAAAGAATTTGTGCTGGTGACTGTAACATAATAAATGTATTAGGTACCTCTTTAGATCTTCTGTAAGTGGTAAAGAATCATTGATCACCCAGTGGTATGGGGGTTGGGGAATTTGTTTTTGATGTTTTAATACCAAGTCAGAAATGAGAGCTGAGAGTTGCTAATGAAAAGAGCACATACATTTATTATTATTTTTATTATTCATTTTTCTGTCTTAAAGAGACCAAGAGGGAGTTGGTGCAGGTGCAGAGGGGTGAGAAATAAATCATTAGCATCTTCACATTTGCACTGCAGATTAATCTGGGGAAATGAGGCTCGTAGTTTTTAAGCCTCTTGCATATGTGCCAGGTGAACTTTTAAACTTGATCCCTCCTTTTACTTTTTTTTTTCCTAACCAGAAAGTTTTCTACTTACAGATTTAAAAGGTCACAAGGTTAAGCAGAAATCAGACACTGATTTATTGCATAAGTACCCTCAGCAGGTATTTTGGCCAGTGCTGTATGAAATTTTGTTTAAAATTTTTTTTCCTTCCACTGGAGAGATATGACTTGGGGTTTTTATATGCCTGCTCCATTTGCCTCATGCTCACTTTGCAGAACATTACAAGGTTCTCAGTGCAAAACGGATTTTCTGTTTGTTTGGTTTTTTTTTCCAAATTAATATCCAACTTGGGAGGCTGGAGGTGTCAATTCTGGTATTATTTTATGCTGACCTCAATATTCACACTTTGTTTCTCCTGCTGGTCAGTATGTAACAGGTAAATCTTATGGTTGTCAGGAGCGGATGGCAGGTCTGAGCAAGGCTGTGTTGTGTGAGGGAAAGGAAAATGATGGCTGTTGCAATACAAAATGGAGTGAGGGCTCTGGCTGAAGGAGCTGTGTTGAGTATTTAGAAATGCATCTTTAGTGGAGATAAAAAACAGAAATCCTGACTGCTTATGAACACTAGAGATCCCCTAACACGTCTTCCAACAGCAAGTGCCTTAGCCAGCGTATCAGAGGTAATTAGTTGGTCTGCCTGCATTCCTTCTGCAGCCTCAATTAATTATGAGGGTCTCTTTAACTTCTGGGTAAAATCCTTCTGTAGTAGTGTTATGGGATGTTAACCAGCTGCCCCCTACAGCTTCCATCGATACTTTATAAATACTGTACAAAGAACTTGAAAGCGAGGTCTCTTGCTTGCAGGCGCAAGCTCTGCTCCTGCTGATCTCTTCCTCCCTGAGCACTTGGCCTAAGAAGAGGATGACCCAATCCTTCCTGTACAGGTAGCAAATACAAATGCTGTAGCAAGCTAATGCCTTGGTATGCTTCAGGGGGAAAGCTGCTGCTTTTAGTTTTTCATCCTTTATTGACTGAAATATGAACAGAGGCCGGCAGAGACATATAAGCAGATTCAGTGGGAAGAGCTGTACTGAAACTCATTTCGGTGGCAATTTCTTGGATAAGGTTGACAGGGAAAGTAGGTTGGATCTTTTATTAGGCCTATTGGTACTGTTGGAGGAGGTACCCTTTTAAACATGTAAATGTGATTTCTCATATCTGAAATAGAAGCATCGGCCTTGGAAACTAAATAAATACATGTTGAGAACACTTTCCCAAGTTTAGCAAAGTTATGTTAATCACTTAGACCATCTGTTGGAGAAAATCTACTTGTGAAGCTGGGATAGGTTAGGGGCATGTTAGTGGGAGAAGAGATAATAAAGTTATTTGTCTCTCTAAGGCAGAGTCAAGTGAAAGATTTTGGGAATTGCTTGCTTTTCCTGGTGATATTAAAATTTCTTTTTTGAAGGAAGATGTTTCATTCTTTTTTAAAAGATAAATTTTCTGCGAGGCCCAAAAATTGTGATGTGTTGACTCAGTACTCTCACGACAGCAAAGTTCCTCCATTTAGCAGGAGGACAAGGCTGGCAGCTTCCTCATCTGAAGCCCCGCCTGAGCTGGGATAGCTCCAAGGATTCCTGGGGAAACTATGCCCAGCCTCAGCAGCTGGGGGATGAGACAGCTACACTGTAACTTTATCCAGAGAGGAAGCAGGGCAAGAAATATAAAGAACAAAGTTAAATCAGTCACCCCAAGAAGTGTGGCTGGTTCCTAATGGCCTGCTGCCTGGGCTTTTCAGGCTGACAGCATCTCTCCTCCTTAAACACATTGTGAAATGTTGAAAAATGGTTTGGATGTCATTATGACAGTGGCATTTGTTCAGGAGGAGCTGTCTGTTTGTTTAAATAAAGCCCCAAAGGAGGTCCTTGTCCTAGGATTTCCTCTAACTGGTGACCGAAACAGAGAAGAGAGTGTCCAGGGAAGGGACATCACAGAAGCCTGGCTGAGTGCTGGCAGAAATGTGATTGATCTTGACTAGACAACCATGCCTGAACCACTTCCAAACTGTTGGACTCCACACTAAAGGCATAGTATATTTGTGACCAATCTCCTGCTCCTTTCAATTACCTTGTCTCACTCTCAATTCCAAATACATTAGTCTCGTTCAAATGCTTCCTTATACCGCAAGGATGTGCTAATGCAAGTTGTAAGCTGCCCTTGTTACAACATTTACTGCCAGTGAAGCTCATGTGGACCAGAAGAGGTACAATTACAGGGAAAAGCAGTATTTAGCAAAAAGTCTATTAGGTTGCCCTCCTGCCTTTCAGGAGATATCAAAATAGACCTGAGAGCAAGTCCTTCATCTGGTCTCATACATGATCTGAAGGAAACAGTACTTGTGTTTGAGACCACTTGTAAAACATATAGGAAATGTGTCAAGTCTAATGGTTGTTAACATTTCCCCAAATGTGTAGTTCCTGGAAAGCTGTGGAGACGAGATGTTGCTCTGCTGAGGTGTAATAAGCAAGGATCTAAACCTTTTAGGAGGGGCTGGTAGTAGAACCCCAAATGAATGAAAATACATGACCCAATGCGGAGTAACAAAACCCTCAAATTGTTTGGGAGGGAAGTTTCTCCCACCCTTCTGCTGCTCTGGTTTCTGTGAGTTAGCAGACTTGGTTTAGTCAGTGTGATTTGTGCCTCTTGGACCATCTACTGCAGTGTTCTTAATTTCAGGTCAAGAGGAAGGAAATAAAGGCTTCTGCGTGAAACAAAGGATGTCACGTACCAACCTCCGTTGTTACAAGAGTAGAGGAACTGGTGTAAAAAGCAAATGAAACTCAAATTTGATGAGAGAAGTAGAATCATAAAATCATTTTTAAATGTTGCAAAATCTCTGCAGCAATGTTGGCTCCTGCCATTTTATTACTGAGGTCAAGGAAAGCTAATGCTTTCCTTCAGAATAAGACCCTTCTAAAAACATGTTTCCTTTTGCTCCTGGAGTAAATCTCATCACAGGGCCAGCTTTCCTTGAATTCCAAAACCTGCTGTTTTCCTCATGAACTGGGTGGCTTATGAAATTTCCATCCAGAACTGCTGCCATGAACCTGGGGGACTGAGGCTTGTTGGTGACTGCTTGCTGCCTCTCCATGCAGTACTGTAGTAAGTCCAACAAATAGTTGACTAACTGGTGCAGAAAGGTCACCAATCTTCTTTTTCTAACTGTCACGTCCAGCTTCAGATCCCTGTCCTGTAGCTCTTAGCTCTTGGAAAATCCATCACTAGGAAGGTTCGTGGTCTTTTTTTTTTCCTAACTGCACATTAGTAGCAAATCAGGTGCTTTAAATTTTTAAATTATTAAAGAGGGCTGTGCTGTGTGTTGAATCGCAGGTTGCTGCTCTTCTGCAAATCAAGAGAATGAAATTATTATCTGGTATGACCGCCTGCAAGAATGAGATTGAATAATGACATTACTATATTCAAGGACAGATTCATTGACGTCAGATTTTGCTCAAACTTGGTGAGAGTGAATCAGATTACTTAGCCATCAAGTTCCATCCTCTTGCCTCCATCACTCACTAATGGCTTATACCTGGGGGAAACTAAAAATATTATCCTAGTACACCTGATCAGTTACAGAATATAATACAAGAAATAAAATGGCTTTTCAACCCCTGGTATAATTACTTATGTCTCTTCATGATGAATCATAAATACTCTTTTGATATCTACATAATAATTTGTAGAAATTTTAAAATACATTTTTTATGTAAGTTCTTTTATTGACAAATCGTCTACAAGAAACTTATTGACTTCTCAATTGCATGAGTTATTTGAAATTATTCATAGATTGCTTTTTGGTTTGCTGATTCTTTACAAGCAATTCCTTTTTAGTATTCAGTGGCTCGTATTCAAGTGTTCAGCTTCCAGCTGCACAATTCAGTTTGTATTTTGACATATAGGTCACACAATAGTATTTCTGCTCCCTGACTAAATGTGTGTAATTCATAGGATTTAGCTTCTTGCACGACTATTTGCATTGAATTACAAAATTCTTATTCTGCAGCCATTCTTTAACAGTTGATTATCAGCAGAAACTGAAACAATCCTCTTAAATCTTATTTACAGAGTATTTATGGAAGTGCTAATACACAGTGGACATTACCATAAATGAACAAATTTGCTGTAAAGCTTCAGCTATGCACTCAGCTGCATTTTTATTATTTAACTGTGTTTGCCCACCTTCTTTCTATGATCTCAACATATTAATCTTTATAATACTTATTTTTTGGCCTATGTGAAATTAAGTAATTTTATGAAAGAGTTCCCCATATGTATTGTTGAGTTATAAGCATTTCCTCTGGAAACTGCATATAGCGACCTCCTTTCTCAGACCTGGCTACAGAGTGCCTTATGTGTGTCCTTCCATCTGATTTTGCAAGATTTTTCCTGTTATATGTTCCTAGAACCCTACAGTCCTGTTTAAAACCACAGTACCATGAATATAAAATCTGTAGACAAATAAAAGACAACACTCTTAACTGGACAAGCCAAAGCCACTAAATGAGCAATAGCAAGCCACTCTCATGACTCCCCACTCTTTGACCTCACAGATCGCTTTCTCCCTTGCCCTCCCCAACTGCCCCTTGCTCAACAGAGAGAAGAGAAAAAGATTGCAAATGTGGAGACATTTCAGTCTGAGGATTGCATTGCAAAGCAGAGAGCTTGTTTGAAATTCTTGTATACATTTCTAAAATAACAATGAGAAGCATACTTTCTTGCTGTTCAGAGATAAGGGAAAACTGCCCTTGAAGAACTGAAGTGCCCAAAATATAAAATATCATATCTGTTTCTTAACACATGGACCATTTTGAAAACTCGTCTTTTTCTTCCTTCGCATATTCAAATAACCACGGTACGAGGCATTGTGAGTCTGGCCTCTGGATTCTCTTTGCTGTGTTTCCCTACACCTTTCACTGGTCTCTAGGGCTCAGGAGGGTGTTTATAACAAATGAATGTTTAATGTCTGCTTTGAAAAGCTACTTGTCTGGCTTGGAATTTCTGGTTGCAGTGCTCTGGAAACAGCTGCACATGGAGAAGGGCCCTGTGGAGCATTATCTGGGCACTGAGAGATTCTCCTGCATCTGGCATCTGTTTTTAGTGAGGGCTTTCTTGTGTTTCTGGTTGGCAGCTCATTTGGCAGAGCTGACACCAATTATTGTATTTGACCTTCCTCGTTTCCAGTTAACCTCTGGTACAGGAGTCCACTGTCTTGAGTGTGAGCTGTGGGGACAGGACAGTCAAAGGAGATCCCTGACTCGCCTGGCCCTGGGTATGAGCAGGACAGTGTGGCAGCTGTTCAAAGGAGGCACTGAGAAAGAAAAGCTGAGAGTCAAATGTTTCTTCCACCTGTCTTGCCCCTGAGGTGAGGTCCAAGAGGGAAAGAAGCTTCCTGTTCTAGACACGTGTGCTGTAACATTGCTCTGACTGCTTTTACCTGGGATGGCAGCTAGTGCCTGAACCTTAGTTTTCCTTCTCACCTGCCTTTCATTAAAATGGCAGCTGGTTTCTGTTGTAGCTAGAAGATAGAGTGGGCTGAATGCTTTAGCAGCATATATCTTAGAAGCTCTGGCAAACTCACTCTGAGGTGTACTCAGGTGAGGGATATGTGCACTTCATCTCTTGTTACTGTCTTGAGACTGGCTTGCTTGTGCCTTGGAAGAGGCATTTGATGCTTTGCCTGGATGGGTTGGAACTGTGCAGGTGTTGAGAAACCTTTCAAAGGCTGTAAGGCTTGATTGTACCACCACTGTTAAAGAGCGAGGTTTCACAGCCTCCTAAGGTTTCGTCCTTTCTCCCTGTTGCTGGGCTCACTTTCCATGTACCAGAAAGCATTTCTCAGCTGATAAAAATTATTTATTCTTGGTCCTAGCTTGAGCTGTCTGCAGACTGCTATATCTTGCCAACTGGTAGCCAGACATTAGAGCTGATTTAAGTAATCATGGATTATAAGCAGTAGCTTTCCCTAGGTGAGTCAAAGGGAACAGAAGTTTCCCCTTGGAGAAGGTCTCTTTGGCTTCTTGCAGCTGGGAAGTGCTTTCTGAGGGCCTTTAAACACTTAACTCCACCCAAAATTAAATACAGCTGTCCATAGCAGCTGTCCTAGGAGCTATGCCATAGCTGAGCTGGGAGAGTTTTGGTGGTCTTGTGTGGCCCAAGAGACCAAAACAAATAATGTAGCAGAGAGTTTTTGTGCAGTTGTTTCCTTCTCATGCTTTCCTGATGTCAATGCTGGCCTAATTAGTTGGTCTGCTGCCTCCTCTAGACTCTTGTGGAATGCTGCAGTCAAAAGCTAAGTGCCAGTAAACACTCCTGTTGCTGATTATAAGGCCAATAGGTTTATTTCAGTTCACACCCTGTCTTCATTAAACTGTTTTACAAGTAATGTTGGTCTTTCCCTGTCTCTCAGTTTCACTGTTTCTAGTCTGGTGCGAGGTGCCGAAGTGCAGATGTGCCATTTGTGGAAATGCTGAAAAAAAAATTGAAGCTGAAATCACAAAAAAAAAAAAAAGTCATGGGGAAGGGCCAGGCAAAAGATAAAGCTGTTTTCATTTTCAAGACATACCTTTGCAGGTGGCTCTGTAATAGAAAAACAGAATGTAGAGTCTTGGTTGGAAGGAATAGTCCCTGCAATGGGACCCCTTGGGTGCCACTGTCAGGAGGAAACCTAAGAGTCAGAAGCCCTTTTTATTGTTAAGGCTGATAATAAATTGCATTTCAGCTTCCACAGACTATTACATGACCAGGCTCCAAAAAACAGTAGCATCAGCATGTGCACTATTTTGGAAACACTTTTAAATTTGTGTGCTAATGTCCAAGGCAGAAGTCCCACCATTTATTTCAAAGACATCTAAAAGTTTTGAGAATGGGGCAGATTTTTTCTTTGTTTCACTTGAAACACTTCCAAAGGCCCAGGTTTTTCAGAAATCGGTAATATTTCTTGCCTGAGGAGTCTTGAATATGTGGTTTGGGACATTTGTACAGATGCATCCCCAAACCACTGACCACTTCCGAAGCCTTTGTGAAGCTGCTCTCTATCCATGTGTTTGGGATCTGGTTGTGCCCCTATTGCAGAAGCGGAGTTTTGCCCTCAGTTTCAATAGAACTGTAGTTTCCCTTGGCATCCCTCCTCCTGTGTTCAAGGCTCAGAAATGGTCCTTCACTAATTGCCTAGGAGTGTCCTCCAAAAGGGTATTCTCTGACAATACAGTGTTTTTACAACAGAAAACATTATCTCACATTTTAATAACTGTATAAATAACTGGGAAAGCTAGGGAGAGATGTTTCTTTGCTGACGCACTGTGGCAATGAGCCAAAGAGCTTGCTTTCTGCAGTTTTCAGAGGGGTGGCATCCCATTTCTCCAGTTCTGGGAGATCCTTTGGGAACAAAAAGCTGGGTTCAACCAGTGTTGTTGCAGAACCTCAGACTATTTTGTTCTGTCTGTGCTAGGTAATAACAACAGTTGTCATTGATCTAAACTGCCTGACCCGCTTCATATTTGCAATTTCCATTATGCTGCCCTGTTTTTGATTACTAGCTCAGTAAGTAGGAGAGGACAGAAGAGAAAAACAGTGGGAAGGATTGGGGGAAAAGCAGCTGATGAAAAACATATGCAAATAGGGGACGTGGCCTAGTAATGAAAGCTGGTATGAGTCCTCAGAAACACCATCACCAAAAAATACCAGCAAGAAATAAATATCTTCATTCTCCCTAGTCAGTCCATTCCAATATACTATAATTCTGCTGAATGCCATGCAGCACAAAATGGCTTTAAGGTGCTTGTACAATTGAGCCTCAGCTAAGGAAACAATTACCTCACTCTATATTTCTAACACGTACTGGAATTGCTAATGCATTTACTGGTAATCATGTTTCTTTTGGACCATTGAAAAGTTTTGATGATTTATAACTTTGCATTCTAGAAAAAAAGTCTGTTAGATTTGTTCTTTCCTGAAATATTGTTGGTCAGAAGTTTGGGTTTGTCTTTGTTTTTGTTTTTAAATATACAGAGAGTAGAAGGGAAAAAGAAAAGAAAAATACAGCTCTTATAATATGATAATTTTTTTATTTTCTGGGAAAAGAAGAAAAAGATGGATGTATCTCTTTGCCTGGTGTTAACTTGAAGTTCTTCCTTATCTTCTGCTGCTGTTTGTTTGGCTGACTGTATGTTCTTCATCCCTTCCAGTTACTGGCTTTCTGTGATTAATAGGTGCTTTTCTGTTGTGCGGACAAAGCAAACCTTTTTGAGGCCTTTAAGATTTATGTTGTTAACAGTGTCTACATTTTGGCATCTAATTCTTCATAGGTGAAAATCTAGTAGCTATTTCTGTAGGGCTCAGCTCTACACTTACTAAAGTTTCCTGCCATGAACAGCCCTACTGCTCAATGACAGTATAATTTCGAACCAAGTTAATTAAACTGTACTTCCATGTGTGGTGTGGGTCTTTGCTGGCTTGCATGATTTAATGAACTTTTCTCACTGATAATCTTTAAGGCTGCTGTAATTCGACTTAAACAGGAGCTGTATTTGCACTGTACCCTTCTGTGGTAGCCTTTATTCAGAGGTTAAGTTCAGTAATTTGAAAAAAATCAGATCTTTATGGTGTTTTATTTGAACCTATGCAAAGCTGGAGTCACTGCAAACTCTATGAAGAAACAGTTAAGAACAGCAGAAGGTTGGAGACTGAGTGACAGAGGTGATGCAGAGATGATGTAGCATGTGGGCAAGGAGACCCTTGCTCAGTGAGTAATATACAGAAGGATATGAGAGGAGAGGGTGGTTTCCTCCATTTCATAGAAAATCAACTTCCTTTTCTCTTTGCACTTAGCAATCTGATTTCACGCGCTGATCACAAGATTCATTACTTTGAAAGGCAAAACCTTTGAGCCATGTGCTAGATGTTTGGAACATGATGAAAATGCTGAGATGTGTGGTATGTAATGGCTTTGTTACTGTGGTCAGGAGAATTTAGGCAGAGTTGCGGGCACTGGAATGGAATTTTGCAAAATTTTACTCTTCATTTCAAGAGGATAATGGAACAGCATTTCATGTCTTTTTTCATAGCTGGCTGTGGCTTTCTCTTTGCCCTTTATCAGTTGATTATTGGATTTTGTGTGGTTTTTCCTCTTGAAATACTCCTGCTAAGCCCTTTAAAATTATTGTGTCTTTCAAGAAAAACAATCAGGTCTTAAGAGGCATTTTTTGAGGAGTGGGGGAATCTAGAGTTTGTTTAAAGAAAGGGGATTTGAAGATAAAACAAGAGATATCAGTTATGCAGAACTAATGATGCATTCCAAAGGAGAGTTGAAGAGCTATACAACTCCATGAAGTGTTCCATTCTGCATTAGTTTTTGCACTGAGAAATCTTTTGAAGGACAGGAATCACACACACATATATTATACATAAAACTCTGTAATACATAAAAGTATATTTGGATCTAACACTGCACGAGGAAGCCCATGGCATTCTTATGGAGCAAGCAAATGACACTCAATTCCCTAGGCAGGAATCAAAGCCTTTCCAAACTAACCTCACTACCAGCAGATGTTTGAATTCCTATAATAGACATACACCCTCGCTGCACATATAGTGTGCGCTGCCTTTGAATGTCTGTTTTCTCTCCATCCTTACATCCTTCTGTTATTCTGGGAACATCCTGCCCAAAAGTGTCAACATGTCCAGTCAGGTGAATTCGAGGACAGAGATATGAGAGGTAAATGAGAGCCTTTAAAAAGTATGATAGAAAACAGCTGGATTGTCAGAGCCAATAGAGTGACAGCTTGGGTGTGAAAACCCAAATTCTGTGCTGTAGTATCCCAGGGATCAGCCAGCCCTTTATTCAAGGAAAGAGGAGAGAGCAGCAACAGCAAACCTAAATTAACAGTTCAGGCTGACAGAAAACATTATTTCTGAGTCAAACAAGAAAGAATAGCTTGGAAAACAGACTGACTGCTGTTTATGCACTACAGATATTTCAAATTCAAAAAAAACTAAGCAAGTAGTGATGCTTGTTAAACGATGACTTAAAATTATTTGAAGTAGCTATTAATAATGCAAATGCTTCTGTTAGGCAACCTGATTCCTCAGGGCAGGTAATTTAATCCTATTGCTGAGGAAGTGCCGTTGGTTTCTTCTTCCAATACGCTTAGGGCACAGAGGCCATTTGGATTAATGAGAGGCAGACATAGTGGGGAAATAGTGCATTATCCTTAGTCTTCAGTAAGTTTGGGCAATTAGTGAAACCTTTACAAGACGTATCTTTCCTTTCAATGCAATTTCAAAATAATTGTCTCATCTGGTAGGGATGGCATCTGTATTGACTGATAACATACGGGTAATGTCTGAAACATGCTTCAGAAGTACTTGCACTAGTGTGGTTCTGACTTGGTGACTTGAGGGCCCCATGATTAGGTATATTAAAAAGCTACATGAAACAGCACATACCAGTATTTGCTGTTCATTTAAAGGGGAGGGGGGTAGATTTGGCTTCTTTGGGGCAATTTTTGGGTGCTAGCTAATTCTTTGTGCTTTTTGACATCAGAATCCCTGAACCACCTAACCCTGAAAATGAGAATCATATCAGTAGGCTGTTGACTTTGCTTTTAAGGATGGACTTTACAAGCTGTAAAAGAAACAAATTTCAGGGAAAGACAGGAGAAAGAGAAAGGAAGAAACAGCGATGGCCATACTGAAAGAATAGGCTTGAGACTGAAGATGTTCTCTTCTGAGGTAGTCCCTGGCTTCCTGTCTCATCTTTACCACTAGTATTTCTCTTCCCATCTGTAACAAGGAAAATAGTGGTATTTTCTTTTTTCCTGTTTTTGTCTGTTTAGGCAGCAAGCTTTTTTGGCAGGGGGCTCCTTTATGCTCCACACAGTAAAAACCTTGGTTCTGTGGGGCCTCAAGGGACTCTTGTGATATGAACAGTAACAAAAGGGCAGGAGGATGTCCAAAGGCGTGTTTTGAGACAGATGGTCAGTAGTTCACATCTTTTTTTCTTTCTTTCTCTTTTTGAGGTAGGGGACAAATTCCTTTGCCTCAGTAGCAGGGGAAGTTAAGGCATTTCTGAAATGCAGCTTTGAACAGCTTGGCACAGTTCAGTGTGGTCTCAGTAAGCTCTGTGGTTCTTTGTGGTTACCATGAATGCATCATGCTTGCCATTCTTGTCATCGACCCCAAATCAGGTAGTTTTTCCACTTCAGGGAATAGGAAATAATCCATATTATTTTATTAGTATTGAGTAATACTTGTGATTGTTAACAGTTAAGCAGCCAGCAGTGTTGGTGGAGAAATCAATAGGGTAGAAGTCGTGGATTTTGGTAAGTGTCTGATTGTGTCATTTGATGTGCACCTAGACGTGTGCTGGCTGTTCCCCACAGCATGTTGAATAAATCTCTCTCTCATACACACACTTATATATCTAAACACAGGTTTCAGAGGTGGGTTGGAACAACCCAGGGCATTGGATGTTGTGACCTACAGTCTTCCTGAGCACAATTTCTGTGAGAAAAAGTTATTCTGTGGATAGGTTTGTACCTTTAATTTTCAGACATCACGAGAATACTGTTTTCAGCAGGGCAAAATGTGGTTTGCCCATAGTCTGGTCTGTAACTGGAGCTGCATCTGGTGCTCGTGGGAATGCCATGCCTCACATCTGATCTGGAATGCCAATGAGCCCATATGAAGCTGTTAATGTCTGTGTGAGGTTTTTCAGTCCTCATTACCAACCTGATAGGAAGATAATTCCTCAGCTCCTGTTCCAACCTGTGGGATTTTACCCACTTAATTAATTTTCTTTCTTGTTAAAAAAGATCTCTTTCTATGCACAAGGAGCTGTGCTTGACTTGTTTTTCAGAGACTCTTCTCATGTCTGTATCAAAGGCACAGAAGCCTCAGAAGTTGGAAGGTGAGCCCTAGGGGCAGCACGCCTGTGGAGGCTGAGCTTAGAAATGCTGCCTTCTGTGCTGAGGGCAAGCTCCTGGAGGGGAATTAAGTCTGAACAGTGGAGGGGACCCTGATTCTGTTCCCTGCTCCCCTCTTTTGCCACCACTCAGCAATAAAATGGAAGCTTGTGACATGACCAAAGGATAATAAACTGCATGCTCAATGCCTGCTGAGAGTTAAAATGCCAGCCTACACCACCCTCCCCAACCTTTCAGCATGTCAGCAAGCTGTCTATGTAAATAAATACACATATCAAACAAAAAGCAGATGCCTTTTTAACATGCACTGTTTCAGGCTGAGATACTAAGTTCTGATGTAGCTCATCTCAACATCTGTCAGGTTAATGCCAACTCCACAGCTCCCTTTCAGCTGTATTTAATGCACAGAGATTTGTGTTGTGTTAAGTAATGAGGAATTGGCTTGTTTTACATCTGTTTTGGTGTTATTTGTGGTGTATAAAATGTTAGATAGGAATTCTTTGTGTTCCTCCTGATCTCTGTGTCAGTATATAGTGAAAACTCTTGTTAATTATGCTTGATTAAGTGGCTTTATACAAGCATGTGTGTGATTGTACAAATATACAAGGAAGAAAAAAAAAATCATTTGCAAAATATACCACCATTGGGGCCCCAAAGCATACAAACACTGAAGTGGGGAGGAAGCTGTGATGCGGGTTGGATTTAAAATAAAATTTGTTTTAAAAGCTAAATTCCAGCAGAGTCACTTCTGCTGCTTAAACTGAGGAGCCAGAAAGTCTAAAGCCCCAAGGGTGTATCTCAGTGCAGTGTAGTGGGAGGGGCACCCATGAGCTGCTAGGCTGCTCAGATCGTGTCTAATCCAGGGTCTTGTCTCTGATAGCAGCCAGTAGAGATTAGAGAGAATGTAAGACCAGTACAACAACCAGGAGAAATTCCACATTAAGCTCTTGTTTATTTTTGTTTTCATATTAGAAATATATTGAGCCCAGGTGATCCATAGTCTGCTGGGCCTAGTCTTTTGAAAATTCACCAGCAGGCTAAAGGACTGTTGGATTCCCTGGTGCTGCTGTCAATGTCTGTCCCTCTGCATCAACCTCAGAGAAGGTGCCTGGTTTTTATTTTCCTTATTCATATTTTTCACATGCTAATTCTTTTGCTCTAGCTAGATACAAAGGAATCACATTTAAAATAAAAAAACAAACCAGACAGATTCTTTATGCATGCAGCAAGTCTTTAAGACAGCTCTCCATCAGACTTTTCTGAAGTCTGCTGTAAGAAAGGAGAATATTTCTGCTACTTGAGACTCTCAATTGGACTACATATAAACAAAGCAGGGGGAAGAGGAGAGGCATGACCCTCCACTGGAGAGGAAGATTTAGATGACCTGATACATCTTTTTTCTTAATGTTTCTTGAACAGAGATGATTGAAAGCTCTCATTTGAACAAGCACGCACAGAAGACAAAATACATTATTAGTGACCCTAAATATATGAGAGCCCTGTGCTTCTGATCACAGTGGTGTATCAGCTAGAATAGTAATAGGGATGAATGGGGTTTGCCTACATGGCACTGTTCTTCCATAGTGGAAAGGAAAAATTGCTACTAAAGATGCCATTGAATCAAATTTTTGATGACTCTCTGTACACCTGCCTGACAGTTTCCATCTTGTGGTTTCACGTAGCTTTACAAACCTGAATTTTTTTTTTCCTTCACTGTCTTCAAAGGCTGGGAGTTACTATCCAATACTGCATGTCTGAAAGGAATAGGACTGCATTCAATAGGATATGTTTCTACCAGGCAGTGGACACTTTTTCCTGTGCAGAAGTGTATAGGCTTGTGCATTTTCTACATACAAGCATTTGCACCTCTCAAATACTTACCTTTCCCCTTTAAAGAAACCAGGATGTGGTTGGTAAGTGTGTATTTGAAATGCCAGGTTGTGCAAAGCAGAGAAGAGACTTGTAACAAATACCAGCAGGAGGATGAACTGCAGCTGAAAGTGTGCTGAAAGACTCCATTAGAGACATGGGCATGGAGAACATCTGCCTGAGTACCGATTTGGTGATCCCCTGCTCTGCTCACTAGACCACGCTGTCACTCTAGTGCACATAAGATGAACGTCTAGGGCACAGAGTGCTCCTCACCAGGGTGTCTGAAGGTGGGCACAGCATGCAGTGCTCCTGTGTCCCACTAAACCCTCTTCCTCATCCTGAGTAAGTGTGAAATAACACCTCTGTGGTGGAAAGCAGGGAGCTTCTCTGCGGACAGAGGGCTGATACGCTGCACATGAGAGGAATTTCCTTTCATGTGGTCTGGTGTGACATTAGCACTTCCCAGCTGGCTTGTAGGTGGCTTTGTAACCTACTGGATGCTAGTTCAGCTCAATGTGGTTGTCATCTCCAGACAGCATGACAGAGAAGGGGAGTTTGAGATGTTTGGCTGCAGCCCCATCTCAGTGTCTTATGGGGGCTGCTGGGTAGAGTTGCTGTGAAAGGACCTTCTCTCCCAACTTTTCATCTTGACTGTGGAGGAGTTACTAAGCGTTGTGATGCAGGGAGGTTAGTGATGCTCCCTGATGTTGCATGTGGACACTTGACATTGGCTTTGGGATGCTGGAGAGGTTGGGCAGAATAGAGGGTTTGGGCTTCAAAAGAGAGCAAAGCAGCAAGGTAGACTAGAAAGGAGAGAATTAATATTATGAAATGGATTTACATGGCGCCATCTTCATATCTAGACTGGAGCTGTCAGGGAGAATGAGATCCAGACTCTCTGCTGTTCTCCAGAGAGAAGCCATTATGGAGCAATCGCTCTGTTAAAGTGATGGCTCTACCTCTGTGCCCTGTGTCTGGCTGATTTCTGCAAGTAGAAAACAGACAGGATCTGGCATGATCCCCCCTCCTTTCCCACTGGCCTTTCATGCCTTTCTGCAGACTTCTTTTGCTTGCTTTATTGCTTTCAGCCCTTGTGCATCTGTTGGTATCTTCCTCCCACCCCTACCTGCCTCTCAACCCTACCACCTTGCCCTCTTTTCCATCCTCAGTCATCTCTGGCTCCCTCTATTCAACACACAGCTGTACTCCAACATCTGTCTAGTAAGTGAACATGTGTGTGCGTATTTGTTGCGTACAATACAATAAGGGGTGTGTATGGTAAACATTTAACTACCTTTATCACACACTGCTCCATTTTCTGTTCTGGGGCTTGCCTTTTGGGAACTCACAGCATCTCTTCCTGGTGCTTCTGTCCTCTCCTTTTTCCATGGTGACTCTCCTCTGCTGTGCAGGGGAGCAGGAGGGGAAGATGCAGAGCAACTCTGTTGCTTCTTTCCTATGTTGCTGGAAATAGTCCTGTCCTCCTCCTGCCTTCTGGTCAAAGCCCTTTTCTGGCTGGTTTAATGGACTGGAAAGTGAGGAAAGAGATTTTGTCTTTTGTCCAGACCTTGACAGGGTCTTCAGACTCACTGCCAGATACTTCCCCTCACATCCTTCAGGTGTGCAAGAAAGAGCTGATCTTTACCTAAGCAGGACAAAGCGAGTGAAACAAGGTCACGGTCTTCTCCTCAGTCCCAATATGGAGTTATGTGTCTTATGTATTTTCTTTGCTGTTTCTGACAGGTTGACCAACCCAGATCACAGTGCTAGTGACCTGAAGCAAGGATCCTGCCCAATGCATGATCAGTACAACCTGACTTCTTCTTGAGGAGAACAAATATTTCTCTGAAAGTCTTTCCCTTCAAAGCAGCACGCAGGTAAGGCAGACAGTGCTCCTGATGCTCAGGCTCAGCTGCTGCTGGGTCTGGGCTTGCTGCATTGGATTCGGCAGAGGACTTTTTCCATTCATTTGGCTCAAGAGAGGCTTTGTCACCTCTGCCTGCCATGTCTTTAGGGGTGAAACCTTACATTTTATTTACAGCACAGGGAATGTTTTTCAGAAAAAAAGGACTTTCAGAGGATCAAGACTGCTCATATAGTTGAGATGAATATAGGTTAAAAGTGTGGGAGGAGTATGCTGAAAAAAGAACAATGTTGCATATAAGGTATTTAGAAAACAATACTTAGACCTCTTGTTCTTAAACAATTTTATATTAAAAATTACCTTAATTTAAACAGAAAACTTTTAAAGAAAAAGGAATAAGGAAGAGTATGTTGTGGGGAAGGGGTTAAGTAAGCAATTAATTTAATAATTTAGTTTTCAACTGAGCAAGATGTTTCAGGTCATCCCTAGGTGAAAAAAAAAAGAAAAAAAAACAAACAGAAAAGCCTTGCAGTTCTAATCACTATGACTCATGGAAACCAGATCTAGAAAAAATGAGGCCCTTTAGTCCAAACTCTTAATCCCCTACTAGTATGTAACATCATTCCCAGCGGTGTCTACCAGTCCTGATTTAAATGATGGGATTTTCCCTTGTCCCCTTGGGATACTATTGCACAGTCTAATAGAATTAATCTGCTTACTTCTCTTTCAACTCCTGACCACTGCAGATGCAATTAGTAGTAGGCAATGGGAGGATTTTGTTTCCTATGCTGTATTATGAAGGCTTAGGGCTGTATTGTGTTAAACCAGACATCACTTGCAAGTGTGTTTGCATGAGTGTGGCTTATCTGTCAGTACTCATTACAGCCCCATAAACCTCTCTGAACTGCATTTCTCAGACAGGAGCTTTTCTACAATGGTAATTCAGGATCTGATAAGACACAGACTAATGTATTTGAATGCCTGTGAGAAAGATAGTATGATTGGAAACTAAAGTGAAATGCAAAGTCATACGCTGCCAGTGCTAGGGACTCTCAGAGGCAATTTACTTCTCTGCTTCTGGAGCATTCTCTGGCCTCATTTTTGATTTCTCTCTTGGACAGTTTGACAGGAGTTATATTACATAGCTTTTTGCTGTGTGTGGTACTGCTGGAGGTACCACTCCACCTTTCCAGCTGCGAATTTCAGGCTTGTCTTAGATGAATATTGTGGGTTTCTCTAATGCTTACTGAAAGACTCCGGTCAAATAGCCAGATGAATATAAAGTCAAATAAATTGGAGCTGGAAAATCATAGCTGGTCTTATTTAGCTAGTCTCCACTTAATACAAAGTAGAGGTTCCTTCTGTGAGGGATATTAGATTTCACCTGTTTTGCTTCTCAAATTTGGACAAGTTTTATTAATGAAAACTCTTAGATTCTAAAGCACATGGATGGAGTTTCAACTGGTTTACACCTGGAGACTACAGTAACAGCCGAGCTGTACAAACTCCGTGTGTGGACACTTGGATTCATCCACTTCCAAACTAAAAACCACATCCTAATACAGAAAGCAACTGCAATATAATTGCTATTGATATTTGAATGAGGCTGCAATGTGAAGCGGAGCCAGAGGTCCTGAAAAACTGGGCATGTGCCAGCCTTCCACATGGGCTGCATCCCCTGGCACTAAAGGAGGTTATAGTCCTGTTCCTCCTCCCTCCCAATAAATCCTGGTTCTGGCATGTCATAGCTTTTCTGGAGTATTTCCTCAAACAGAAAACCTGAATACAAATTTAGCCACTGGATCAGTCTTTCATTATCAAGATAAAATTTGTTAAAATTTGACTAGATTGCCTGTGTTTGTCAGATCCGAAATTCTTAAACACTGAAGACTGAGTTGCAAAGCTTTGATGTGTTCAGTATTCAGTGCTAATTTGCCCATTGTTTTTAATCCTTTGAAATTATTTTCCATCTTGGTGCTTGGCTACTTCATGTAGTGGTTTTGAATGTACTTTAAAGGATGGGGAGGTGTTGACTGAAGCAAGGTATAATGATCCATAGTGCTTTAGATCATCTGCAGCTTATGTTCCCTGTCCTTGCTTTGCCAATCAAGCTTTATTCCAGTGAAAGTGTCAGTAAAGCCAAGGTGGATAAGAAGTGTTTCTCCTCCACTCTTCACCTTTTCTTTTCCCTGGAAGTTTATCTTGCTGCTCGCTTTTTAAAAGCTCTGCATTAGCTG
This sequence comes from Neopelma chrysocephalum, assembly GCF_003984885.1. Taxonomy (NCBI): domain Eukaryota; kingdom Metazoa; phylum Chordata; class Aves; order Passeriformes; family Pipridae; genus Neopelma; species Neopelma chrysocephalum. The sequence continues at coordinate 15,627,549 of NW_020897693.1, forward strand.
AGGGCCATGAAGTAAAAGGCATGCTTTAAATACAGATGCTGGTGATACTCCTTTCAAAAGCTGCATTTCTCAAGCTGGGAGCTATTGACCCCTTTCAATGCAGTCACAAAGAAATCCAAGAGGAAATGGAGTGTGAGGGCCAGCAGGGAATATATATATAAAATTTTTCCCCCCCAAGTCATCTTCTTACCCCATCCCCTGCCAGGCTGGCTATTGTTTGAACCTCCACATGGGATACCAGTTGCCATATAAGGAAAATGGCATCATGCTACATTCTTTCTAAAAATTGATTTTTTACAGTTGCTTTTTTTCCCCCTCCTTGCTGAAAGTTGTTCTGTTTTGGTGGAAGCTCTAGCCAAAAGGAAAGTGGTAGGCTATGGTATGCATGTATACAGTCTTGGGCTGTGCAAAAGATTTACCTTGTCTCTGTTAGTTCAGGTAATTAGGCAAAGCAGCAGTAGAAAATTATGACATTCAGCTACTATGACAGGAGCTGGGGATATTAGATTTTGCTGCATCTTGAACTCAGTAACAATGAGTACTAAATGTAAATAATGTTTTTTCTTGCTTAAGGGGATGCTCAGGCAATGGGACAGAGGCACAGAGTACCCCTGTGTCCCTTTTTTTCCACAATCTACCTCTTAGTCATGTATGTTAGCAGCCCTGATGCAAGCACACCTGAACTCTTACAAGGGGATCTCACCTTTTGCTCCTGGGGTGTTCTCTAGAGAATTGTCCCTATTTCAGTGTTTGAAAGTTTAAGAGGTGAAAATCTCTTTCCATAAGAATTTTATGATTTGTGATCAAGAGGTGGGACAAAATAGTGCTGCTATTTTGGGCTTCTGTTCCTCCCCCTTTCCTGAAACGTGATTTGTGAACCGGTGTTAATCCTCATTGTATGGTGTTTGATGAGGACATGGGGCTGAACCTCCAGCTCCACTGTGTGCTTTGTTCATCCCTGCAGAAGCACTAAGTGAGTGGCATGCACCAGTTTGGGCCACCAGCTTCCTCTGCTCTGTTCGATGACCAAGTCTACTGCTGGGGATGACCAGAGCCCAGTTACCTCCGTAGGCATCTGAAATATTCAAGCCCGCAGGAAGCAAGGCTGTGAGCAGCAGTATTTTAGAGGCTGAGGTTCTTTCATGGGTAGCAGGGGTCGGTCAAAACATGCACCAGCTCAGGAAAAGGAGTCCTGAGGTTTGGGATTTTTTCTTGGTGCAACTGTCACTTGCTGACGAACAGAAACTGCCTGCTTTTTTGAAATAAGTCTGACCTTCACACAAACCCACTTAGCAACTTGTACAAAGAAACAGCTGGAGCAACGTGAGCACAAAGAAGGTTGAATCCCCTGATTCCAGAAAGCAGAGGCAGAGCCTGGAGTGGGAAAAGCATAGGTCTGGGATCGGGGAAAAAGCTACCTCATGGAGAAGAATGAGTGTGTGCTTGTGCATGCGAGCGTAAGAGTTGGGCACTCTTCCTCTTGTATCCTTTTGTATCCATAATTGGGATATGTCTTCAGTCATTCTTTCTATAGTTGCCATCACTTCTGACTCCCTGTGATGCCCTGTTGATTCTCCCTATAGAAATCTGTTCAGCAGCTGATAATGTTGCAAACTTGTTAAAAGTAAAAGCAGTCAAAACCCCATTCCCTCTTAGAAGCAACAACAACAAATTTTGAGGTTCATTTACCACAATCATGTCACAATACTCAATCTGTATTATGCTGAGGTGTGATTACAGAAGTGGAAAAAAGGAAAAGTACTTTCTATAAACATTTTTTAGCAGAAAATTAATAGTTCAGTATTATCATTATTATTATCTGTGTATGCATTGACAATATACACGTTTTTCTTTCTAAAATGTTGAACAATTTGACAAGTTTTAAAGAAACTGAAATTTTGTGAGAATGGAATAAGGACTTTTTAAAAGTTCAGTGTTTTGTATAAAAGCCTGTAAATGGTGCCTGCATTGACCAAAGGAATTAGATATCATACTGAGAAAGTTTTAATTTTCTTTAATTTTTTCTTTTGACTGTGAATTTCATTGTTTGGAGAAGCTGTGCTACTCTCAAATATCTGCAAAATTAGTCTGCAAGAGAATCTTCTCATATGATTAATTGTGCTTACACTAAAGATACTATTGTGCAAGCTTTCTGGGCTTTACTTTACTCTGGGCTTGTGTTTGCACCAGTATAGCAGGGGAATGTGCTCATGTAGCTTTTTTTTTACAAAAGGTGATTTGGTGCTTCCTAGATGCTGCCCACTGTGGTATCAAGAGGAGATATCACTCACAGCGAGTGGTGTGGAACGATGCGATGCCCCATGTGCTTGATTCTCAAATTACTAGTGAAGCGGCTAACAGCTTCTGACACATACATGGTTGGCATTGGATGTCTGAGTTAACATTGCACAGATAAATGGGATGCTCCTTGCCCAATAGCCATTGTTTCAAGCTCCCTGCAAACTCCCAGACCACGTGTTTTGGTTACAGCCCGCTCACATTATAAATGTCCCAGTAACTGCTGTGGCCAGCGATGATATGTTTGTAGTGTGCGCACTAACAAGTGAAAGGGGAGCATGAAGGGTGAGTGTCAGGTCAGCTGTGCATCCAGAGAGCAGGCAGCATGTGTGCAGCCAGCACTGTTTCAGTCTGCCACCAGTGAGCTCCTGTCTCTGAGGAGCAGCACTTGGGATCTTGGCTGGGGTAGCAGGTTTCTGCTCTTCTGCCCGTAGAAGGTGCTGTAAGGTGGTTCATCAGACTGTAAGTGGCTGCTGACAATGTGGGATGTGTTTGCCACTTCTGTCTCTTATGGGTCTAGAGGTGACAAAAAGAGCCACAGGACTCAAACGTCTCTAGAGCTGATTCTGCCAGCAGTGGATTGACCTTTTCAGAGGTATTGCCCCAGAGACTTGGAGCTGATGTTAACCGTGGTTCATGTGGGGACTGGTTTTGGTTGTACCTGTTTCCCTATGAAGTTGGGAATGATGGAAATATATCTCTAACGGTTCCTATCACTTAGTTCTAAAGCTACAGAGTAATTTAAAACTTTTTTTGACTGACTATATGATGAATAAAGTGCTTTGTTAAGGGAAAATGGGGTTTACCCAATCTGACAGGATGGGGAAGCAAAGCTGCCTTTCATTGCTGTGCTGCATCCTGGGTGGAGTGTCTGAGATACGATGTCATTGAGAATGGCAGTGAAGGCTTTGCATCGCTTATTTTGAGACCTACAGAAGTACATTTGCTTTTGATTTGTGCATTTTGAAGACTACTGAGTGAAGCTGAGGACTTAGTTTAAGAGCTGCTAGAACTATTCTCTCACTGTAGAGATTTCTCAGAAAACAGATATGTAAGAGGGGTATATGTGCATGTATTTGAAGATTTTATTCTTGAGCTTATGAGCAAGACCTGGGATCAGTGAAAGGCAATAACTATTAAAATCAGTAATAAGGATAGTATTACCCTATAAGTAGTGAAGTGGGTTTGGGGAGTTTTGCATTCAATTACTAGCTCTGTGCCTAGCCTGCATGCAGACAGAGGGAAGTAGCTTGATTCCTGTCTCCCTTCCTTCCCCATCTATATAAAGATGGTAATACAGCTGGTAAGCCTTTTCTGTAGAAAAAGTTCTTTATTTTGTGTAGAAACTAGCTTTATGAAACTTTGCATTCCTTTTCAGAGAAACCTGAAAATGAAAAATTTTTCATTCTGAAGGGTTTATCTTCATATTTTTCCCTGTTGTTCTTCCTTTCTATGACAAAGCAAGAATAGGGAAGGGAAACAAAAAAAGAAAGAGGTAGTCCAGAAATTCCTTTTCCTCAATTGAAAAACTGCACATCAAAGAATATCTATACATCTTATATTAAAAAAATAAAATTGACAACTAGTTATTTTTAAACTTGCAGAGTATGAAAGAGGTTATTATTACTCTTGAATGCCCTGGCCCATTTTAAAGCTGAGGTTTCTTGCTTGTGCTGCTGCTGTGCCTATTTAGTGCAAAATCTTGAGAACTCTTTTGAGAGAGGAGCCTACCCATAGGTCAGCTGCTGGACAGGCTGTGCGCAGTAAAGATAATGATAATCTAATGGATGGTTTGTCCTTTGTAAAATGACTCATCCTCCTGTTACCTTCTGAAGGATGGGAATTACATCCTTGGCAGATGTTACATTTGTTGACAGTTGTTTTCAGATAAGAAACTAGGAACAGCCTTGGACATGCTTGTACTGGACGTTCAAGGCTGTTCTCCTTGGTAGCATGTGGCAGGAGCTCCAACGTAGAGAGGACTTGCAGGCATTTTGTGGCCAGATGACATGGGGGGGGTATAATTACAGTGCTCTGTCTGTGTTTTAGCTTCTAGTGCCCAGCATGTGGAGGTCTTGAGCTGAACAGGGGACTGACTGCAGCTGTTCCTTTTCTGAAAAAGTGGAGCACAGCACATACATAAGTGGACCAACCTTCCCAGCAGCATGTGCAAAAATAAATAAATTTCAAAGAAGATGTTTAAGCAACATAAACTTCCTTTTTAAATCATTTTTGAAAGGTTTATTTTCAAATGCCCCAACACTAACCAGGTGCTAATTTTCAGATAAGATGTAGCACTGTCTTGATATTTTAAAATATCTAGGAGCTTTTGCAGGCTTAGTCCCTCCCTGCTGCATGGGAGAGACAGCCCAGAAGGGTAGGAGAAAGCTTTTCCTGTGAACTGGCTTTCTGTAATTGCCACCTTGAACTGTTTGTGGCACCTTTCCCTGGCAACTGTTAATGACAGGATATTAGAGTTTATGGCTATCTGACACACTGTTTTCCCCATGTTCTGCAGGGTTGTCAGGCTTGGGCTTTCCTGCCTGCTCTCTGGGTAGCCCTTGCTGATGCTAGAGGGAGACAGATGGACACCCAGTGCAGTACAGAGGACATGTGTATGGGGTGGCAGAATTTGTCACTGACTCCTCAGACTGACCTGGACCATTTATAACCTTTCTGGCTGCAAAGTACATCCAAAAGTACATGCCAAGGAAGCTAAAAATAATATCCTCAATTTTAATTTATTTCTACCCCAAGTATTCAGTCATCAAGAAGGAAAGAAATCAGCTTGTTCCTTTTCCCCCCATGCTTAAGTGTTCAGCTCTCAGAATAGAGCTATAAGTTTATCGCAAGTTATTGGCCTGTAAGTTGAATTGGCTGAATGTATGGATCACGTTACTGGAAAGTGTAATCACTTGCCAGAACTGCCTTTGCTTTTCCATTTCCCTTTCCATCTCCAAATTTTGTATATTATCTGGTAGCAGCACTGAAGGCAAAGTCTAGCTGAACTCATTGGAACCAGGAGTTGGCATTCCACTATTCTGTCTCCTTCTGCCAAAAGCCAGTGTTCAAAATAAAGACTGTAAGTACAGACTACTTACATGAGCACAATTTATGGTCATTTAAAATACCTGAAGATCATTACAGCAAAGCTTCAATTCTCCTAGTGACTTAGTATGACCACATGGTGGATAAAGTTGTGTATGTTCAACAAGTCATCTCAGGAAATGGAGATAAGTGATGGTGACTTTTAAAAAGCAGTGATAAAATGTTTTTTGGGTTTTTTTCCAAGATGTAATTGGAAATAACTCATTTGGAAAACTTGAAACTAGCTAGATGTTAAGTGTAAATCCAGTTGTTTAGGACTAGCAATATCAATCCTAAGGGGTACTCAACAGTCCTGAGTACTAGGTGTACCACACTAATCCCAAGTTGCTGCCTTAGCAGCTTGGGTTATTGGTCTTTTGCTATATGTATTTTCTATCGATCAAGAGTAATGATAACTTATGAAAAGTGTAGTGTTCTGATAGTTCTTCTCCTGTGAGTGTACTGTGAATCACATCTCTGTATTAGATAATTTTTATGAAAGACAGAAATTACATAAAGTTTTATATCCAAAATCTTCACAGAGATCATAAGTCTTCATAAAATCAAGTTGAAATAAAACAAATAGTTTCAATCAAAAGTAGGACAGCATATATATGTTTGTAAACATCAAAATATTTACTTTCAGATTTTTTAATACAACATATTGTTTTAGAAATGTCAAAGCTGATCCTTTCAACACTTAATAATGAAACCAACATTTTCCTTTTAAAATTAGATCCAAACATATTATAAAAAGAGGTTTTGATTTGTTTTGTGTTGTGTTTTTTGGGGGGTTGTTGCTTTTTTTTAAAGTTAGGAAATGTTACAAAATAAAGTTTCATCTTAGATTACATGAAACTTGGGGCAATTGATGTGAAGAAATACCTTTGTATTGTTTTGTTTTATAAGAAAAGTCTTCCAGTTCAAACTGAGGCAACTCTTCCCATCTGTTGTTTTATTTTTCTTTTTGTCATCCTAACAACAAAATCTTTTTATCCTCTTGCTAAGTTTTTTCTGGGCATATTGAGGCAGAGCCATTTTTCTTTGTTTTTGCTAATGTAATTTGTGTGTGTGTGTGTGATCCATTTCTGAAATAATTTGGGATTTTTCTGACAGGAGAATGACCATTAGGACATTACTCCTCCTTCTGCTGATGACTTGCTTTTGCCACTCTTAATGGCAGGTGGCCTGTCTGATGTAGCTTTTCTTGTTCCTATTTTCCCATCCACCTCTGAGTTACTGAATACTCTCAGCTGCAAGACAAGGAATAAGGCATGAATGCTCATTGTTATCATTAAATGTTTTCTTAGCTAATTCTCTTTTATTGTGTCCCAGTGACTTGCAGCTGAGGATTAAAATAACTGCCTTCAGCACCAGCAGTAAGCTCTGTTTGAAACCTTGAAAGGGTATTGTTTATCTTCCCTATATCCCTTGTACTATGCCTTCCCCCGATGTGTCGATGTGTAGCGCTCTCCTCCCCATCCCAAGTGATGCTATTACTGAGGAATGTTGGACAGATACCATTATACACATAGTAGAGGTGCTCCCAGATTTGGGGTTTGAGCTTAATTTAAGGGGGAGGAGAACGGAAGAGAAGGGAATGTTTTCTTTAGTAGGGTCCCAGGCTGTAGTGCTTTGCTGAACTGTTTTAAATATGCTCATCAGACAGGGAGGTCTGTGGGTGCAGGGGAGGGCTCAGCGAGCTTTTCAAATGTTTCCATCCACTGCTCAGGGCTTCTGTCCCGGGCACGTACTTCATTATTGCTTCTGGGAAAGGCATTCTGGGGGTAATCAATCAGCACTGCTCTGGGTTTCTTCTCAATCAGAGCTCCTCTGATGTGTCTTTCAGTGCTGCTCATTTTGTTTTTAATTTCTGAATGAGGGATCGATTTGCACAAACTAGCACCAGGCAGAAGAGTTGGGTTTGCAGTGGGTGAAACCATCTGACCTGTTTTCTCCAAAGCACTTAAATGGGTATTTGCAGTTGTAGATCCTGAAGAAGACAGTGGTGGTAGGGCTTTGCTGAAGTGTGCTATAAAGGTCTCAATGTCTCAAGATTAGGTTGTCCCCTGGATCTTTGTTGTCACCTCTAATGTGGAGCACACCCACCCTCAGAAAGGACCCCTGTGCTTCAGCTTTGCAGGGGGGCCACATCACTGACCTGCTCTTTTCTCCATCTTTCTTCTGTCTTTCCACTTACTTGTACCTCCAGATTCTTTGATGGAACTCTTCTTGCTTTTGCTGAGCAGTGTTGCAAAATGGATATGTTGGGGAGGGAAAAGCTGTAAAGAAGATTTATGTCATTCAAGACAGTCTTTATGTGTGTAAGAATTTGGGGGAGAAAAGTGGTTTGGTGTAAAAGATAGAAAGCTTTGCTCTCCCTCTGATTATATCAGTGGGTGAACTGAGGTTGAAATCCAGAAGACCTGGTATCTAGGTCTTACCTCACGCTTCTAACTTAAGCAAATTGTTGTAAAATTGGTGTAGCTGGATGGGGAGGACACACCCTGTATTGCAAAGGATCTGGCCCTTTGGCACTAGAGCTGCCCTTTGCAGAGTAGTGGGAATTACATGCTTTGAATCAATCTCCTTGAGGACATCTGTATAATGTGCACTTTGGCCAGTACCTTTTGATGTTCCATGCCATTGCTCACAAAGGAGAAAAGAAGGGCTGTACTTATTTTTCCCCAGAGTTCAACTGGAGGTGATACTATATTCCAGGGAGGTAGTTCTTTACCTCCCTTAATGAGTAACTTTATACTGTGCTGTCTCCTACAATAACAGATGTCACTGCTAGAAGGAAAAGAAGTTATTTGCCAAGGCAGTGAGGTTGTATAAATTGTTAAGAGAGAAGTAAAGGTTCAGGCAGGGAGCTGAGATTACAGCAGGAACCATGAGAATTCCCAAGCTCCGAAGAGTGCTCCTGATTTTATAATTTCATGCACTTCTAGGTAGTGTTTATTTAATGTTTCTGGCCATACTGAATGAAGTGAAAATCCTGACTGGATAGTATATTAGTACTGTGATGACGAGGCAGGTTAGGCTATCTGTTGTGTTTGCTGTGCACTGTTGTATCATGAATTATGTTTATGACTAAGAACCTCAAATACTGACACAGCATCAAGCAAGGTAGGAAAGGGCCACTGTGACCTCTCTTTCATACTAGACATGGGGTTTCTCTGAATTAAGTCTGATTTGGATCAGAGTATCTTAACACAGCAATTTGTCATACTTTTTTTGCATTCATGACCATTCTTCCCTGTATATATTGCAATTATATGAATGTCCATATGACAACTCCGATAATTGTTTGGAAGGCAACTGAACACTGCAGAGTATATTTCCAGTTCATTGTCAAATAATTTCATCCTCCGAAATATGTGTTTTGAATGTCAGTGGCCTGTAGATCATCTGAGAATTGAAGATGCTCAGGGACCAGATTTGTGTGGGTTTTAGCTCGTCTGTAACTTTCTTAGCTCATGGTCTTCTTTGGTCTTTCCTAAAATACTGCATCTCCATCAAAGTAAGACCATCTCAGTCTTTGTCAACATCAGCTGTACATGGAAACTGAGTGGATTAGGGCATCATGAGTAGACCTGCCCAAGGCACTGTGTATGAAATCTGGATGTCACTGAAGTTAGTGTAAATACTCCCACTCACCTCCCTGGCTCTAGAATTTTATTCCTTTACCGATGAAGAACTTTTTCCCTTTGAGAATATAAGGACTGATGGATCGTCTGTTCTCAGCCAGCTTTTTCTCCCACATACCATCCTTGAAGCCTGGTGATGTGGGTGCATGTCCATTAATCATGACATTGGTAGCTTTTGTCTGGTCAGAACACAGCCCCAGAAATTAAGACTGCTGCCTATAGGTGGCTAGTAAATTTGGAAAATTCCTGCACTAGGAGAAGGTGGACCTAGGTCAGAGCATACACAGCACTGAGAAAGAAAAGAAAAGGTCACAGTAAGTTTTGCAGACTGTCCCTGGCACCTTCCAAGTGAGCAGTGCTGGGAAAGCAGGCAGTCCCTGGAAGACCTTGGAATGTGCTTTCATTGTCAGAAGGTAGTTGGACATGTGGCTTTACCCTCTGCCTTTATTCTTTGAAATTGGAAAAGCTCCTTCTGTCCCGCACTCTGTGAAGTCTGGGAGGTACCTGCCCCAGCTGCTCCTCCTGTGCATTGCAGAGGTTTGCAGAGCCTCAGGGATGCGCGTTGCCTGGATACAGGACAGCCATGTATTTCAGCCCCCCAGCCAGCCCTCCAAAAGCGGAGGGCTATGGGTGGAAAGGTGGGTGAATTAATCACTGTGCACTTGGAGGCAGGAGCATTAAGTCCACCTGATGCAGCTTGTAAGTTTGGAGTTTCCTTTTACTTTGCTATCATTATTATTATTCATCATTATTACTGATAGGAGAAAAGTGCAACCCAGCTGCTCAGCGCAGAGATCTGAGGGCTCCTGCAGAGTGAAGCACTTCATGCCATGTAGCAAACCAGCCATTTTGCTGTCTCTAGAGTGTGCATTTTATTTTACATGCTTGTTCTGAGCCTCCTGCTGTTGCTCATGCTACAACAGCTGACAAGTAGCCTTCCTGGCATCATGGAATCAGAGCCTGTGAGCTGAGACCCTGGGAGAACAATATGAAGAAGGCACTGACTGTTGAATATTTAAAATAAATTATTTTATCTTAAACATGAAAATGCTCTTTGCGCTTCATACACATCACTGCTCGGTGACAGCGATTGCCAAGTAGTGCATTATTCCTGTGTTCTGGTGGGACTGTGATAACTGCACGGCAACAACTTTCTCCTCTTTCCTTTGCTGAGCACATGAAAGCTCATTGTTAGCAGGATGCCGTGTTATATAGCACACATGTAAATATGCTTCACTAACTAGGAGCAGTCAAAAATAATTTTTAAGCTCAGTTTACTTAAATTTGGGCTAGCTCATGTTTGGTTTGCTGTATACATGCAGAGTTTTGCTGTATACATCTGTAGAGCACTGTGCTGTTTCAAACAGCACTGGGGAACTGTGTCAGTGAGCTTTAATAAAGTAATGGTAATTAATCTTTAGATTGAGATAACATGCAAATCTCAAATAATGAATCAGAGTCCTCTTGCCCAAAGCACAGTCAATTTGTGTGAAAAATACTACCCGATCTAAGAATATGTACATTCAATTTTAATATGAGAAAACAAATTAGTATAATGAAGTGTGTGTTGGGGGAAATGAACACCTGAGCAAAGTCACATTGAATATTGACTCATCTTCATTGCTGAAAGAGGATGGCACCTTACTTTGAATTAATATTAAAACCAAAACTGTTAGAAGTCTGAAAACCTGGAGGGTTTCAAGACAAACACTAGAAAAAAGTAGAGCAATTTTTCCTAGGTCTTTAGAAAATATTATTTATGAAGGTATTTGCATCTCCGAAAAATGAGTGCAACTGATCAATGACACAAGCCTGTTGTTCTAATGTCGCAGTTCACACTTTGTATTTCTAATGAAGAATGTCAGAGGATGAAAGATGGGACTCACTGAGACTCCTTGTGAGGTGACTGTTGAAAGCCTGGGCTGAAGGTTAGAATCTGCTTTGTCTTCACTCTGTCTGTGTGTGTGTATAAATATACATATATACATACATAGGTATGTATGTATGAAAATATGCACACAAAGCCACTGATTGTCAGTAAATAACACTATTCATAGAAGCTTAGTATCCGCTGTAAGCAGAAATGACAAGCCCTTCTTTCTCCTACTGAATGTGAATTAGACATAAAATTGCTGTATATTGGTACATGGGTTTTGTAATATAAATAGTTTATTGCTCGCTTCCTCGTGATTTCATAAATAAATTTGTTACATGTTTTACCCAATTATTTGTTTGGGTAATCCAAGTATTTGACAGCTAGGGGTACCAATAAAATGCCATATCTTAATCAGATTTTAGTATTAATATCCCACCAACTTGTTGGATTAAGCACTTTATGCCATATAAATTTTCCCGTTTAAAAGTACAAACTCACCCCTTTCTCTTCCCTGATTTTTTTTTCTTTTCTCTGATAGAGACTATATGCAAAAGGGCTGTGTAATTTCTGGAGTGAAAGATTGGATGGGCGGAGTAAGTGGTTCTTGCCAAAATGGAGAGTGGAATAACATTTTTGGGAACCATATTAGCATGAGTGAACTTTTAAAGACAGTGACCAGACTGGAGATTGAGATTCTTCCCTCTGTAGATAGATCTGTGTGAATGACAAGGCTGGGCTGAAAATCAGTTTAGTTGAGACTATAAGGAATTATCACTACTCAACTACCTCTTTACTGGGGAAAAAACCCCAACCCATACCTCACAACATACAGGAGGACAAATGGTTATGAAACTGCAACAAATTCTGATTGAAAAACTGTTTGAAAAAGTTCTAAGCCACACTTAGCTGTGCCACATCACCTCCTCTTCTAGACAACTGATGGTAGTAACTGGTGTGATAGGAATTAAATTGAACATGCATTATTGAAACACTGGATTGAAAACTAAAAACGAAACAACACCTGTTTTCAAGTTTTGATTCAAATAAATGTTGGGATTGTTTTTTTCCACAATACATACAACAGGGAGATCCAAAATCTATAAAAAGCTTGAAGTCTAGTCTCAAATTTTTGTTTAGTGAATCCACAGGTACAGTCTTCACTAAAGAGTTTACCAGTGTTTTGAGCTTCAAATCCTTTGGGAAACTAGAAATATGAAACAGACCAAAAGGCAGTGCCAAAAGAGGCATAATTATTTTCGTAAGGTTAAACAATTAACCTCTCTTTCTAAATTCACCACCATACAAAATTCAAAACTTAAACTAATGAAAGAGAAATGGTACTAGATTAGCAGACCGCTGTCTTTCCCTCCAGCTGTGGGACATCAAGGATGTCTAAGCCTTCATGTTGTGTGGCTTTATTGAAAATGCTCTCTTATCCTTCTGAGTGATGTGGAAGGGATGAGATGTTACAGCTGTGTTTGGACAGAGCCTCAGTGTATTTTGCTTGTCTTTCATGGCATTGCAGAAGCTTCTTTTGCCTCTTATGGATTTTGTTGTTGTTCTTTTGAGACAATTTGCATGAAAAACAGAATATCTTAGTTGCCTTCAGTGTGATTCATGTGATGATGATGAATTTATCCAGTGGAGATGTCATACACATACATTTGGAGTTGGATTAACTGAGTTAATTTCTTTTTAACAAGTATGACAGTGTACCAGTCTATCAGAACCAATGCCACCTTCAAATCACTGATTAGAGGAAAATAATTAAGATCAAATGCTACATTTAGATTCAACTGCAATTTACAGAAGTGTCTGTTTAAACAAGAGCCAACAAAAGGAATCTTGGCTCTGAGGATCACCAGGAAAAAGCCTCTTTACATATTACAGCCATGTAGCAACCAACTCCAGAGATGAATTGCTGGAAGTGACATGTCTGATTTATTGCCCACTGCAGCTTTGAGAGTGTTTGCAAACTGAAGTAAGTGTTATGGTTAGGATGATTATAATGGGGTTTTATTTTGTTTTAGAGAGAGGAAAAAGTAAATATATTTTTGTGGCTTCTGGATGTAGATTACTTCTGTGGTTAATCTTGATTCTTAAGCCAGCCTGGGCTGCTCAGTGTCACTTGTCCTTACCCTGCAAGGGGAGCTGAGGCTGGTCAGTGGGAGGAGAGCCTGAAAACAGTGTCCCAGCACTCACCCCATTGTAGTGGGACAGCAGAGGGGCAGCATTGTGATGGGGCTTTGCCAAAGAGAGACAGGTAGATCTGGAAGAGAAAAAAATTATACTCTTGCCCTAGTGGGAAGTTCTGAGTGGATATCTGGGATCCATGCAGAAATTTTCTGCTGTTTCTAGTATATCAGCAGGTCTGCAGCTGGTTTTGGTTCTGCCTCTCAAAAACATGGATTTGTCAGTTGGAGGGTATCTCTCAATGTCCATTGGTGGAAGATGCTAAGATATAACTAGTTAGTTGTTTTATATAGTATTCAACTGTATTACTATCATTCATTCTAAATTCCCCAAATCATTCCTAACCTGTACATGAAGGAATTGCAAGTGGCCTTTTGAATGGGGACATTTCCAGACATGAAAGACTAAGAACTTTAAGATGTGTAACACATGGAATCATCTTTAAGTTAGGTTTACACAAAAAAGGTTAGTTCTGTCTCATCTATCTCATGAAGCAGATGTCAGGTTTCGAAATTTCAGGAATATTCTTTTCTCTTTTCTTGTGGTCCAAAAATATGAACCCTGATATAGTTTTATTTAAAGAAACAAACAAGCAAAAAGATATAAATCTCTATCTGTACAAGGTGCCCTCTCCAAGAATCCCACTGGTTTGTCCTGGAGAAATTTTTAGGTCAATAGCCTAGCAAGTGGGTTGCTTGTGTTCCCTGATGAGAACTGGGAAGACCAGGAATGTCAGCTTGAATCTTCTTTGTCCAAGGTTAATGCTCCATCGAACACACCTCTGGCTAATTAAAACCGTCTCTCTTTTGATTTAGAGTTCCATCCTAGATTCACAGAAATATCACAAAATATCTGGGTTTGAGTTTTAAAACAAATTGAAGCAGAAAATGTCTCCCCAGTCTGAAAGAAATTCTTAGCTGACAGATTGAGGCTTCATCTGGAAGATGCAACAAGCTCTCAGGAAGTCCATCGTGTTCCATCATGCAGAATGATAGGAAATCAGTGAGTAGTTCTTCCAAACTCAGCACCACTAGAAATGCTGTCCAGACAGTTGCATTTGCAGAAGGTTAGAGTTCCGTTTTTTGTAGTATCAGAAGCTAGCCAGCTGTTCATAAATCAGTAGTTCATATGTCAACAGCCCTAGATAAGCATACAATTTCACTGTGCAAAGTCCCATTTGCACACAGTTTGCACTGGAAAGGAGCCTCTTTTTAGCCAAATAGAAAAGTAAAGCTGTGAAGGTGAGTTGGGGAGCAGAATAGAAAAAGATGAAGAGCTCTCAAGAAGTTACAAAATGTATCTCAGAGCTCATGTTTTCAGCTTCTGGCTAAGCTGGCTAAGTTAAAATATTTTTCTATTGTTACTGTTTGTGCTCAGGAAAAAGAAAATAAAAAAATCCAGTGAGAACAAATTCCTTCAGATATGATCCATCTTTTTGTGCTACCTGTATTGCCAACGTAGGTTTGTGCTTTGCACAACCCTGGGTAAAATTAACTGGATATCCAGCATAACCAGAGAGCATCCTCTCTAGGTTGAGTAATAATGAAGGGATGAACTATCCTTCTATCACTGTTCTTGGCTGATCCTCTCCTGCTCCCTCTTTTAATATGCTTGTCATCCTGCTGGCAGGATGCTGAAGCAGCACCAGCCATCCAGTTAAAATATAAAGTAGTCAGAAGTTTCAGTCAGCTCCTTGAACACGTACTGGACATTCATTGCAATTTCTACAAAAATGTCTAGGCAACTCATTGCTGAGGGTTTTGCCTTATTTTGTAGCTGCTGCTTTACAACACCCTGATTTTAAAATGTAATTTTACAAGTGTTACTTTTACTGACTATATTTTTTTTTCATTGTGTTTTCCTAAATGCTAAGAGTAGGAGCAGACTGGAGAGGCAACCAGTGTTGTAACAAGTAATACAGAACTCTGGCTATTCTTGGTTCTGCTGCTGCTAAATATATTTCCACTGCTTTGGGTGACTGTGAAAAATAGTATTTCATGAATATTCCAAATATATTCAAAAAGCAACTCATAATTTGGTAAGAAACATGCTGTGTTTGGTTAGATTGACTATAGCTAAAACGTTATCTGGTCCTATAGCTCTGGAAAAGAATACTCTAATTTTCTTTTCTGAGAAAAGCTGTGTGGATACAGAAAAGTACCCCTGGTAAATCAAACCTGACTAAGAAAATGGGAAGGTTTTTACCCTACAGCCACTTTTATCTTTCATGAAGTTCCAGAGTCCTAAGATCCAGCAGGGAGGTGTGTGCTTCAATGTAAGACATGGATGTATTGTCAGAAGAGCCAGGGTGGAATGTGGAACCTGAAGAGGAGAGATGTGGTACAGGGACTGAGTGCTGGAAAAAGAGCAACACGAGGAGGGTGCCCAGAGCAGGACTAGTCCTGGGAACTCCCTGTGGATAAAAGGGGCTGAGAAGGGAATGGCAAAGGGGGATGCATCAGAAGGGTAGCTGGCTCTGTCCCCACTGCAGACAGACAGCATGTCTCAGATAGTGCTTTCTGTGTTCATATTCCTTGCTTTCCTGAACAGCAACTTCTCCACACTTCCCCAAAAACTTTTGAAGAAAAGTGGAGGGGCAAAATGATTTATTGAAAGTATAGTACTGAGTGATGCTGCAGTAATAAGCCTGCATGCCTGGTAGAAAAAAACTACCCTCAACATGATGAAAAATAATTCCCCCTGAGTCTTCAGCATCCTGCCTGAGTCACAAATTCCCCAGGGCAGAAAACAAAGTAAGTAAAAAAAGTTTGTTTTCACATAGCAAAGCCAAAACATGTCCAGTTCTGATTTAAGACTAGTCCTGGGAGACGTCTTTTTTTTTCATGTAACATTGGGGCCAGTATTGGTGAGTTGATAAAAATACAAATTGATTTTTTTCTCATCCAATAGTGAAAGCAGCTATTCCTTTCCCTGGGACTTGTGTCTGCATGCTGTGACTGCAGCTGCCCCAAAGTGTATGAGGACCAGGGCGCAGGGAAGGTTTAGATACATGAGTCAGATTTTCCACAAGTGCAGCTCCTTGTCTGGCCCCAACAGCCAGCACCAGTGGGACTTTTTCCTGCTCCTTCCTCCCTGTCCAGCTGCCTGCACAGGCTCTCCCATCACTCCTCTTCTGGTGCTTTTTGCCTCTTTGAGGTGTCCCTGGCAAAGGCTTCAACATCCTGTGATTTCTACAAATAGTATCTGCAGCTCCTGAGGGAAACAGCAGAGTATTCCTCTAATTCCTTGAGGTTTTATAAATACATTCTCAACTAAAGACAGTTCATAAATCTACTCAGCCACAGAATTGCACAAGTTTGATGAAAATTCTCCACTTACGATGGGATAAGAGAGCAGAGGGTGAGAAGACTTAGTGCTAGCAAGTGACCCCTGTCTGGAAGCAGTCTGCTAATGCTTTTTTCATGAACTACTGCTCAGGGCTCGACCCAGAAGCACAATAGAAGGTGCATTATTATTGCTGTTCTGATTATGGCTGATAATTGTGCTGTTCTAATTTACAAATTTAATGGTTTGTTAATAATGTCTGATTTGGGAATATAGCATAGTCTACCAACTAAGGGTGGCATAATGCCATTAATAAGGGTAATTGAGGTTGTTGCTATGATCTTGTTTGCTCTTCGGTTTGTTAATTGAAAATTACTTATCTTACTATATGATAGAAATAATGCTGTTCCCCTGTGAAGCCTGGGCATCTTGAAGGAAAAAGGGATGTGTCAGTCTGCACTGTTAATACATTGTTGGGATATCTGTACAGCAGTGAGCATACAGATGTGAACCACTCTGTGTCCGGTGTTGTGTTGTCTGTGTTTATATTTTGTATAAATAACGGCATGCACTGTTACTTATGGTTGCATGTGTCTCTCACTGCAAGAATCAGTGCATAAGGCTGTCTGGAATGCATGCAATTGATTAGAGAGCCTTTATGGGAGAAAATGGAAATGAGAGACAGACAGGCTGCTGAGTATTTAACCCTGGAGAAGAAACTTGGCATTTCATCTTCTATCAACGCTTGCCTGTAACTACTATTAACATTAATTATGGAGATACTTAGTGAACACCCTGTTAGCCTTAATTAGAGTTAATGGAAGATACGCGTGGATGTTAACAGGACAAGAGACAACCAAGCTTCCATTTCTAAGGTTAAATATTCAGTAGCTCCCTCTTAGACATCACCAACATCCTATAATCATGCAGTCAGACTTATCCAAAAGCAGAACAGTTTCTTCTGCCTTTTTCGTTTTTTTCTTCTCCCCAATTATGGCCACCTTACACTGTTTTTGCTTAAATCAAAGAGCAAACAATGATGTCGCAGTGACCTTATTACCTTTACTAATGTAATTGTGCTACCTCTCCTCTATGTATAGTGCACCTCAGAATCAGACTTTATTAGCAAATAATTTGCTGTCCCTTTTACTGTCTTTTTAATGAATGCTAGTAGAGTCACTTAAGAGACTTGGCTTTGTTCTGAACAGAGACCTTGTGACAAAGAGCTTGGGGCCTGAGTGCTTGAGTAGGTCACGTAATATCCGAGGTCTGTAAAGTTCCTGTCACTGTGCTATTGTTTGAAACTGTAAAGACAAAAAAAAAACTTCCCCTTGCACCCATTAGCTATCTTTGGTATTTTGAAAACCAGTGTTGCTGAAGAATTAAGACTGGAAAATGCAGAGGTTGTCTTATTACCCTGCTATTGTGTAAGATGGCACATCCCTGCCGCTAACCTCTGCCCAGCAGGTCAGTGTCCTCATGGAAACTGCCTTTTCAGGACTGACTTGGAAGCCTGTAACTCTCTCTGAGAGACCTGAGCCTACCTTAGGTGGTGTCACAGAGTTCATAAAGTTGGGTGTGCTCCTTTGGGGTCTGTTTCCTTTGCCACAGACATGCGCAATGATCTCGGATGGTGTATTAGGCAAAAAGTGCACTTTTTCTTCCCGATGACCTATTATATAGTTGTGGGGCGGCCAAGGCAGTGCCCCTTTAAATATTGCTTAGTTGCAACCTTATCAACCTGTAGCTCCCAGGTGCTTTTTGGGCTGGAACCATCTGGAAGGGAGTTCCTACCACTAGCCTGATTGAACATGCTATCAACTGATATAGAACATAATGTTTGATCTTTGTGATGAGAAAGGATGAGTTGTGGTGTGTCCTTGACAAAAAAATACCATCCTTCCCTGGTGTATTGCATAATACTAAAAGCAAACACAAAATTATGTACATACCTCTCTCTCTGTGAACTACAGTCACTACATTTCTCATTTTACTAGCCCAATTGCCAGTGACAGCCTTCCTGCAGGATGGTACCCCATAAAAGATATATTGGATAGATGCCAGTGTAAGGCATCCTGAACATACTTTGGAAGTTTCTTCGTTCAGTCTTTACAATGTCACTTGAATTTCAGTAGAGCTTCATGTTCTAAGGAAACATGTCACAGGTGTTAATGGGTGCAGTGTTTTCTTAAAAGAAAATTTACAAAGTAGTGTTACCCCAGCTTTCCAGCTCGGTGACTTTCTCCTTTTTCCTGAAGCAGTTCCAAGCATAAAAACATCTGTGCTTGGCCCAGGTCTCACATGCACCCGTTTGCAGAAACTGTCCATTGCTGGCTGAGGATCCTGGCACTCACACCTGGGGGGCAGCTGGCTGGCAAGGGGACTCAGAGATGAGACAAGACACGGCCTGTGGGGCTGGCTGGGAAGTCAGTCTCTGCTCATGTTTACCTGGAGGATGAGCTGGGGAAAGACTTTGATTTTAGCCATTTGTTAGCATATTTTCTCAACATTTCTATCTAATTTTCCAGTTGTGCCATTACAAGCACCTGTTTTGTTTTGTGGTGGTCACAGAATCTGTTCAGCTTTGTAACTGCTACTACTTTTTTGATCTAATATGTAAAGTAATGCATTCACAGGTCAGATCTACATGGACCTTTTTTAATGGCCATGTGAAACCTAAAATGGACATTGTATGAAGTGGATGGATGCTAAGAAACCTTTTTCTGGGCTATGCAGAGCTGCTAATTTAGCTCTTATCTGCATAGTTAAAGTAGCAAAATTCCCTACTGCAATATGGCTTACTCCGGTTTATGGGAAAAAACAAATTTTTCTTATGTACCTCCATTTAGATCTGTTAACAAAAAGGATAGATACATCATCTTTAAAAAGGAAAGAAGCACTCGCATTATAAAGTTTCTATTAAATTGCTCACTAAGCCTTCAGGTACAGTAGGAAAGAAACTGATACTGTAAAGGGAACATAGTCATGACATATCATTTTATTTCAGCTAGAATAATGTGGCCTTGCTTGGAGCAGAAGCTGCCTCTCTGATGAGGCCATGGTCTGCTCGTGCGGCTGGGAAAATGAAACAGTCTGACTGAAGATATTGTCAAACCCATCAAGGTTAAGCACCCTTTGCCCCAGGTGAATTCCCTTGTTTTTATAAGCCACTACAACTAGGCTGTAAAATGCAGGTCTGCAAAGGTAGGGTAATACCTACAGGTGGTAACTTAAGGCTGCCTTCGTGAACTAAATCCTGCATTTTCAGTCCTTAAAAAAATGGATGTGTGAAGTAAATTCCTCCCTATCTTGCCTATGACTCATATAAATGTATCATACTTCTTGAAGCAGATTTTCAAAGTCTTTAGCCAAACACATGCACATCGATGCCCTAATTAAAATCAGTTTATTTTGTAGGTTAATAACTTATACCATATCCAACAATGTGGTCATTTTTTCTGTTAAAAGGCTGAATGAGATCTGACATGTCCTAAAATGGATTTTTTTTTTTAATCTCTAGACCAAACAGTGGCCCAGTTGAACAGAATAATTTCAGAATCACTGAAACAATTGTAAAGATTTAAGTAGTGAGAAAATCATTATTCTGGGTGTTTGGTATCAGTGTAGCAGTATTACGTTGATTTACAGAAATTAATTCCCTGGGTCAGTACTGTTAGGCTCTGTAGTTATCTGGCCACCTCTGACTAGGCTTCTTTACCAGAAGGATATCCTGGCTATTACCCCAAAATGCTTTGGAGCCACCTAATTCATTTGTAATCTCCCCAGGATAGCAGGGAAAGCAGCAGATAAGTATTAGCTGAGAGACCTGAGCAGTGTCACCCTGGGATAACGGAAGGATAATGTATTACATGAGAAGATGTCATCTCACCAAAAAATAAATTTCAGGAGCTGGTATTTCATACAGGATATGCAAAGTGCTTAAATGGGAGCTTGCTTAGTGTTCACATTTATTCTATCATTCATTCTCTCATTCATTCTTTTTGATACACAGATTTGTTTGGTTGCTTCTGAGCAAAATCAGATTTTCTAACTGATAACTCCTATGGGGAAATCAGATGACAAAAAGATTAATGTGATGTGTGATATATGGTACAGATGACAGTGTCAAGACAGTGCATTACAGAAGAGAGGGGAACTTAGGAAATAAAAGAAAAAATAGAGCCTCTCATTCAAAATTTGAAGCAGTGGAATCAGTGAGGAAGCGAAATACCAATAAGGCCCTGCTTGGAGGAGGAGGGGGAGGCTCTTTGGTCAGTCAGGGCAAGGTGAGCCCACCGTTTTTTAGTAGCTGCAAAACTTTAGGGAGAGCCTGCACATCTCGTTGTGCTCACCCTCTTGCAGCTCAAGGGGCTAAAAGTGGGGAACTTGGCTCTGCTGATGAGGTGTGCTCAGCTCCAGAGAGTCACTAGCAAAACTAGTGAAGGAAAACCAAGTCAAAGCTATTCTGCAGGGTTTTCCATGGTGGTCCAGAATCATCACCTGGTTTCTTCTTGGCCCATAGGGAGTGTGCAGGCTCAGAAAAGGAGCACAGCCTATCTAAATGATAGATCCCTAAGCACATGTCCTGCCTCTTACATTTCTCTGTGCATTTCTGGTACTTCATCTTCCATGTCATCAGAGTCATGCTGCACTTGCCCCTAGGGCACCTGGGTGCAGAGCTTGAAATATGGGCCCTGAGTGGGAGGAGGCTCGTGCAAATAAGCAGAAACAGAAGTATTAGAAGGTCAATTTAATGAGTGCATCCTGTGTCCAGATTAATGTGCTTCATTCAAACGATGCAAGAACAAATCTGCTTTTCCAAGGGCTGCTATTAGGTGGTCCCTTACTGGGGGAAGTCTTGCATTGCAGCTTTTCTGCTATGAGTATCAGATTATTGTAAATGCCTGCCTCAAACTCCTGATAACTGTGCTGACTGGAAAACTTTTGTTCCTGAATTACTTCCGAGGGAGCAAATGTTGACCCAACATTTTCCAAAAAGCCCCCACATCCACCCCCCAGAATTTATTAGCAACTGGAGCATCCAGGATACTGAACCTTGATCCCAAATGCCCTGAAAACTCTCATGTCTCTGCTGGCCTTCTGGAAGAGCTGGTTCACACCGGTGTCAATGGGAAACAGTGGGCAGGATCGTGTGTGGGATGCTGTGCTGAAGGTGAAGTTTCAAAATGCATTGAGTTGGCAGCACTAAGATTCTAACCTGAATGCCCTTTCCCTCCAATACACAATGCTGTAGGGCAACCTCTGGCTGTCTGGGAGTCCTAGGCCAGTGGTAATGCTGGTCCAGTGTGGAACCTCGACTATGTTGTGGACAGTGTCTTCTTTCAAGATAAAAAAGTTTGCTGTGTCTTTCTTCAGTAGATCCTTGACTTGGGATTCTCCTAGTGAGGAGCTGACATGGTGAACCCAAAGAGGTTTTTCAGTTCAGTTGCCATGAGCTCAGAACTGTATGATCCATATGAAGGATCTCTTCAAAACCTGCGGTTTTGTATCTGAACAGTTTTTAAAAATATTGGCAATCACTCAAAATGCTTCTTTTCGTCTAAAAATAACAATATTTTGCATACTGTCTTCCATCAAGTGCTTTTGGTATAGGCAGCCCGGTACTCTCATAGGATATTGAACTAAATCTCTCAGACTCCACGGGAGGCAGATAAGTGTTGTTGTTAATTATATTAAATACAGGGGGCAGGGGATGAAAACAACACACTAGCTTGAAATGACTCACTACTGTCTGTGAGTTTCTGTGACAGATGTTAGCAAAACTGGAACTATAAAATGGTCTGAGCACTAGACAGGGGACCACAGAAGCTGCCCAGGACATTTGCTGGGTATCCTAGAGAAAAGCCTGGTCAGCTTTATAAAGGACATAGCTTCATAAAAGGCTTTCAGACTGAAATGTGGAAAGCAATATAGGGTTTAAATGGTATTAATGTTCTTATGCAAGCTGGTTAGTGCTTCATCAGACATGCAGAATGGTGACCACAAATCTTGTTATGAAATTTGTCATAAAATTTATCATCAAATGCATTTTCACAGCAAGAATCCATGATGTTTTCAGAAAGATTCTTCTCCCTGTGCTGACACGAGGGATGGGAGAAGAAGCTGTTAAATGCCATATCTCTTGGGACAACTTTTCTTGTCCTTCATGCAGAGCTCAGAGCAACTCCGCAGCCTAATTGTGAGAAAGTTGCAAAAGTGTTGTCTCTTCATGTTCAGAATAGCTTAAACATCCTGTTGTTCCCTATGTTTTCTCAGCCTAAATCTGGGCTGCTTTGGCTCTTTGCTCGGCAAACCTCATTTTGATACTTTTGAAATATGATTTTTTAGCTGAAAGGCAGCATTGCTTTCAAATTGCATGCTGATCAAGATGGGAGGTATAACAAAAGTGTGGTTATAGTGAGCTTCAGCCACTGAAAACTGGTGTGATTTTGCAAGTCAGAATTTAGCCCAGTCCTGACTGAGGTGAAAGTTAACCTGTGGAGTCCTGTCCCTCACAGGAGATCTGCTTTTAAAACTGTGTTCTGTTGTCCTCCCTAAAAAGATTGCCTAGACTTTCAAAAATAGGAATTGCCAGATTGGGTCAGATGGTGTTCTCACTTGTTTTGGTTGCAAAGAGGAAGGTGCTCAGCAGTCCATCGACAGATTGGGTTTTGTACTGATTTAAGACCATGTGAGCAGCTTGTGCCTTCATCATTCACTGATACAGTTGTAATTGTTCCAGCTCCTCTGATTTGAGTTAGAGGAGGTTTTATGTCCCTAGGTTCTAAGTCCTGACTTCTAGCAGGTAAAATAACAGTGAAGACTGAGTAAAAGAAAATTCATCAGTATTTCTGTGGTTAAATTTGCTATTTCAGTTTTGAAAGGGTCAATACCCTGTGAGTGCATGCCGGTTTTTATGTGTATGTATGATTGATGGTGCTTCAGGTTTTGCCCCAAGCTATACTCAGTCTACTTGCAAGTGATGCCAGTAGTGAAGCTTCCACTGCTGGTGTTATGTGTTATTTAGATAACAGTAGAGCTAAAAATCTGGACCACTTCACAAGCAGAGATACAATCCTTTCCCCCAAAGCTCACAACCTTAAAACAAAGACTGCCTGGGGAGACTCTTTGGCACTGTACTAAATATTCTTGCCAAGAAGAGGTTTCTTACAATTGTGGCCTTCCTAAAAGGCACTGTGGGTAGTATCAACACAAAGATATCTATATTACATGCTTTGACCTGCTTTAACCTCAGCCAATCCCCTAGAGATGTAGGAAATATCTGTTCCATTCAAAGGTCTTGCCTTTCAGGAAAAGAGGAGATGTTATACTTTTTGTGGGTGAATGTCACCTCACTGAAGCCATCTGAAAGCCTGTGGATCCATGTCGTCAGCACGTAAGCTGATGTCTTTGTGTGCAAAAATGAATTGCTTCCCAAGTCTCTTCACTTAAGACCACTGCAGATATACTGTGCTTGGGGAATAAGGATATTTTGGGAAAATGGGTATATTGCTCATGACATTCTCTTCCTTTAGGGGGAAAAAAGATATGCTCTTTTAACTTTTAGCTATAGTGGTATGTTTGACCAAATCTTAATGAAAACTGGATACCAAATTTTGCAGATGTTTATGTCCTTAAAAATGCCTTTTTTTTTTCCCCTCCCCTGGCGAAGTTTGAAGTCTGTCAGCAACATAAGTGGGATTTAGATCAACCTCTGAGCAGTTAAGTGATGAAGAGATTTCCATAAGGTCACTCAGTTCCCCTCCCCACATGTGGAAGGATGAGGTTATTGGGGGGAAGTGTTACAGGTGGCAATGGAAGCGAGTTCCCCCATATTCGCACCTCAGCAAAGTAAAGCTCTTGCCTCCTCAAGTCTCTTCAACACACCAATTTACCCAGTTTTCCTACAGCATGAACTGGGTACCTCCAAACCCATGAGCCTCCAGAGCAGTGTGTGGAGAGATGCCCAGCAGCTGTGTGACCCTATGCCCCTTGGCAAGACCATGGCTGATGCAGCAGGATGGCTCATTTGCGAGAGCTGCAGTGCGGGGCTGTTTGTGTGGCTTCATAAACACGGTTGAGGCATCAGTGGAGGAAGTTTAATTAGGCACCTTTTATTTCCTAATTCCTGGAAGAGCTGAAGCTGCTTGCCTGGATTCAAGGGCTGCCAGGCTCCCTGTGCCTGATGCTGTGAGAGGTGGATGTGTTGCTATGGCACTGGAGGTGTCTCCAAACCCCACTGCTCTGGCAGCTGAGCTGGCTCCCAGCAGCATGTCCTAATTGCGGCTGTGCAGCAACAAAACAAATATTCAGAGATTTCCATAAAGGCTGTAATCAAAGGAGCATCCCTGGCTTTTTAATATGTGCTGAATGGGTTCATTTGTAAGCTTATTATGACTTCAGAGAGAGAAGCTATTAAGGTGATCATTAGCTGCCTGTGCAAATAGCAAGGAAAACTGTGGCATGTTCCAGAATATCCCCCTTTTTAAGGTCTGCACTTTCAGGTGCATTAACAATAACCAGCCATGCTGTCTTTCACATTTCCCATGCCTTGAGTAAGGACAAAAGAGAAAGAAGGAGGAGACAGTGTACTGTACACTTTCAAAATAAGTTCAGATGGAAAGAAAAATGAGGTGTTACGAGAGCAGCAAATTCACTAGCATGACATTGTGTGTCTTGATGCAGTATCTGTTATCCACTGGGAAAGCAAAAGCATCTGGGAGCCAGCCTTCAAGTCTTGGCTCATATCTCACTTAGTCCCTCTACTCCTGTCATCCACGTATGAATAGTGCTACGGGTCTTTTGTCTGCCTGGAACCTGATCGTTGCTGGAGTGTTTAGATTATACATCTTATGAATGAAGAGAGAACATTTAGAAACACGTATGCCAAGATTATGGGATTTATTAACTCTTGTTTATTTTCCTGCAGAATATCTGAAGCTATCTTGTGGGCTGTGGCCACGGTTCTCTCTCTGCTCCTTCTTACTCTTTCTTAATCAGAAATCAAAAATATCTGTAGCAAAAGACATTGAATGGTTGGCTGTTCATACATTAATTGATACAGGTGTAGTTGAGATCAGTCACATTTACTTTTCAAACCACATTAGCTGCAATTTTATGTATTAGATTAAGTTCAGGGTGCTGATTACAGTGAAACCCAGTTTAGATTTGCACGTGGAATATTTATAAGATGTGTATCAGTTTGACTATAAGCAGGGTTACTTAGGCTTCTTGTCTGCCTCCCTTCCCTAAGTCATTTCTCATGTCCTTTACGGCATTCAAGTTTTCCTGCACATATCACACTTATAGCTTGTGAAATGTGTGTATTTCTAAATAAATAAATGACTCCAAGTTATGAGCTCAGTGGGATAAAGAATATCCTATTGTGTTTAGAATTCATGACACTTTGGGATGCATTATTATTATTCTTGTTCAAAACATTTAAAAGATGACCGGAAGCAGATAAATAATGCCACTGGTCAGATTACCAGAAATATTATTTTCTGGTTTATTTAGTATTACTGAGATCCCTTATTTAAGATCTGCTTTTCTTACAGACTGTTTTTCCTAACTTTTTCTTTTCTAGATGGACTAAACTGACTGTTTTGTTTTTATGTATGTATAGGCAGTTCCCTCGGACAGACAGTTTTGTTGGTTTTCTGGGGAGTTTTGGGGGTTTGTTGGGGTGGTTTTTTGTATGATAGTTAATGCATTCAAAGTTCTGTTCAGGATTTCTTTCTTAAAAGCAATTAAGGTTATTACTTGCCCAGCTAAATGTTAAACAGTGGGTTACTTTTTCCACACCTCTATCTTATGAAAAAGCACCGAGAATAACCACAAAAAAAAAAAAGAAGTTAACCTATTGATCTGCAGCTCCATTCTGCGTTAAAACAAATGATTCAAGCAGGGGTTTCAGATTCCCTTGCCCATGGGCCCTTGGCTGTGATTCTGCCCAGACAGTCTGGGGCTTCTTTTTCTTGCTAAGGACATCATCATCATCTTTTTGACAGGTGTAGTGGGTTGACCCTGGCCAGACAGCAGGTACTCACTAAAGACACTCTCTCACTCTCCCTCTGCAACTGGACAGAGAAGAGGGAAAAAAAAACAACTAAGAATTCATGAGTAGAGATAAGAGCTGGGAGAGGTCAGTGACTGATTACCTTCGTGGGCAAAACAAGACTCAAAGTGGGGATAAATACTTATATTTATTACTAATAGGATAAGAGCCAAAGAGTGAGAAATAAAACAGTCTTAAAGACACTTTCCCCCCACCCCTCCTTCCTTCCACGTTCTCCCTCCTCCCCCCTAGCAGTGCAGGGGGACGGGGAATGGGGTTTATGGTCAGTTGTTGTTTCTGCCACTGCTCAGGGAACTGTACTGATGTGGGTCCCCCACAGGGGCCACAAGTCCTACCCGGGAGAAACCTGCTCCAGCGTGGGCTTCCCTCTCCACGGGCCACAGGTCTCCAGCAGGACCCCACTCCATCCTGGGCCTCCCACGGGGTCACAGCCTCCTTCATGCATCCACCTGCTCCAGCATGGGCTCCTCCATGTGCTGCAGGTGGGTCTCTGCACCCTGATGGTGCTCCATGGGCTGCAGGGGCACAGCTGCTCCACCATGGTCTACACCACGGGCTGCAGGGGCTTCAGCTCCGGCACCTGGAACACCTCCTCCCCCTCCTTCTGCACTGACCTTGGTGTCTACATTGTTGTTCCCATGTTCTCACTCCGCTCTTCCCTGGCTGGAAATTCTTCTGCGCAACAATCTTCTTTTCTTAAATATGTTATCACAGAGGTGTTACTATCATTCCTAATTGGCTCGGCCTTGGCCAGCGGCAGGAAATCCGTCCTGGAGCTGGCTGGCATTGGCTCCACGGAACAGGGAAAGCTTCTAGCAGCTTCTAACAGAAACCACCCCTGTAGCTCCCCCCCCGCCGACTACCAAAACCCAGCCACAGAAACCCACTACAACAGGACAAGGGCCTGTGGCTCACAATAATCCATTTTGGTAACAACCTTACTTTAAAATCATTTTCCTGTTTTGCCTTGTTTCCTTGAAGCCTGCAAAGTATCAGGAAACTTCTTAAAATATTGGAAATTGTGGTCTGAGGAGGACAAGGTTGCCACAGCAACTGTCCAGTATTTCTGAAATTTCTTGCTTCATCTTTCAAAGCCATCGTGAATGCCACAAACTGCTGAGGCATTTGCTGCAAACAAAGCAAGGCTATAGAAAGAGAGAACAGAAAAGAGCACCAAGGAGTCAGTTGTTGTAAAGGTGAGATGTGTCAGGCTCAGGGAAAAAGTGTTAAATCCCCTCAGCATCTGGAATGCCATGCAAGCGTATGGAGTGTTTCAACACTTGACAGTATCTGACATGACAGTGGATAATGTCACTTGGCTTGTGATGCAACTCCGTGATCCACTCAGGATGGTGACATTTATTCCATCCGGAAAGGAAATATTTTCAGAAATAAGAAGCCAAAGTTAGCCGCCTCCCTTTTGGTATGATAAATAACTGCTTTCTGGGACAGAAGATGCCTGGCAAAGATTGTAACTTATCAGCCAGAAGTGATGAGTTTTTTAATGGGTGTGGGACTGGCCTCAGTATGGACTGGTGAACACAGGGTTGTATTGGGGGTCAGGAGGTTTAACACATCCATTCCCCTTTTAGCTTTGTTTTTCTTATCTGATAAACAAAATTAATGTTGTTATATCATCAGTGCATATAATGTTTGGGTCATCTGTTTAGAAAGGCAGACAATCAGTACCATATGGTTCCATTGTACTGCGGTTAATACAGGGGAAAATACACCTGTGAGCTATCTGAGGACTTTTTTTTAAAGCAGCAGAACTTAAAAGAATTGCAGTCTATTAGATGTGTTGGTTCTGTATGCAGTATCTTCTTTTCTGAGATGGGTGGTGCCTGTGTGTGAAAAGCTGTATGAAAGAGCCAGATGTGATTACCTATCGAACTTTGCTTGGGAAGGGGCCCAAGAGAGCAGTTCATGTTTCCAGCGGTGTGGTATGCACATTTGCACTGGTTGAAATGGAGTGCTCAGTGGCCTGAAGCCATGCTGGCACTTCAAACACATACTCTAGCACTTTTCAAAACGTTACAACATTTAGGAGAATTGGTTCTGCTCTGGGACTTCTGAATTTCCATATTGAATGTCTGTGTACATGTGGGAGATTTTACCTCCACATGATCTCATGTATTCTATGCACACATTTTGCACAGTTGCAAATATAAAACATAGATGGTAATTGTTGTATTATTGGTTTTGTTGCAATGCTGGTGTTATTTGTATGACGTTTTAAGGGGTTCAGTCCAGCCCTCTTTTTCCTCCTGTGTAAGATTGATATGCTCTTATTGCACAGCTGTTTGGTTGCAGAAATGTGTCTTTGTTAAAAGCAGTCAGGATGGGATGGGATTCAGTTGGTCTGCTTGGGTAGGAAACTTAAGGTAGTTTTAGCAGCAGCTCTGATTCATTTAAACACTGTCCCAAGCCTCATATGCTTTTAGTGTTATAAAAGCCAATCAGGTTATTGTTTTAAGGTATAAGATGCCCCAAAGGGCTTTGCTCACTCAACTGTACTGAGGAATTAAATGCTCTGAGGCAGTGCAACAGCCTCATTCACTCCAGTGTTGCAAGGCAAGGCAGTCATCGCTGCTAAATGGGCCCATGTTACAGCGACATTAGCATTTTAATGCAACTAAAGAGGAGGTAGATTGACTGTAATTTAGTATCTAGTTGCATGGTCTTGTGCAGGTCCTCTCATTGCTGCTCCACAGGGGCCGATTACAGTTACACAGTGCACTTTGGAATCTAATTGGATTTATATGCAGTAATGTAGTTGTGTCATAGCAACGATTCTGCTGTGTAACTGCTATGAAATTCCAGTACAATTAGTTATTTATGTAGGACCAATAGTTGGAGGATAATGTACACAGCTTGTGCCAAGGTCCAGTTCAGGAGCAGCAAATGCTTTACTTTTTTCTGAAGCCATTGCAAGGGAACAAATATCACGATCCTGCTTTCACAGAGATGTTTCTCCTCACCTTTCACCATAAAAGCACTGACCTGGTACAGACATCCAGCAGGAAACTACTTCTGTCTTCAGTTTCTGCTTTGGTCGAACATATGGGTTGGCATGTGATTTAGTTTCTCTAGATCCTGCAAACGTGGTGAGCACAGGGGGCTGGCAGTAGCTAGAAGTCCTTGTGAAGCAGGACACCTGTAAGCAGTCCATCTGGTGGCCCTTCCTGCAGGAGGTCAGATTTCTCACAAAGACAGGCCTTGCTTCTCCATCCTGCATCCTTCGTTCATTTCTTGTTTCACTTGCTACCATACTTGCTACTGTTGACCGTATCAGCCTCTCTTTGCCCCATTCCTCTTTGCTCTGGAGCTCCAACTGTCTTTGTTGTGGCATGAGACAAGCAGGGTCACATGTTCAGCTGCTTTTCCTTCATCGAAGCCTACTCCTCACAAAGAACTACAATGTGAATGTGAAGAGAAGCCAGTGCTCAGCAGGGAGAGCTGATGTGGTGGCTGTGGGATGAGCGCAGGGGCAGGACAACATGCCAGCCACAGCTGCTCGGCTGGCTGAGGCAGCGTGGCTGCACCACACAGCCCTAAGGATAGGGCTTGGCCTCAGCCATTGCTCTGGCTTCCATTGTGTTTCCCCAACGACTGTAAGTAAAGGCATCAGCTTGCTCAAGTCACAGTTAGGCATGGTGGTTTTGCACTTTCTGCAGTTCTCTCTAATGACAAAATTGTAGCTATTAACCAAAGAGAGTCTGTTTAGTAGGGACTTCCTCCCCTTTAGGGCCACAGAGTAAGATGGAGCATTGCTGCTGTTTGGCACCATTTGCAGTCTTTCATCTCTTCTGACACAGCACCTGCTGGTACCTACTGAAGCATTTAAGCTCTTCCTCTCTGTGGTGCTATAATTTCTTTAAAATATTGTGACTTATGAGGAATAAAAAAAATAGAATTCCTCTCCCACACAGACCTTTGAGGGCTTGTAGAGTTGTAATTATATGCACACACAGTAGGAGCAGGAATCCTATCACTCTGGTTATTTTCCTAATGATAGGTTTACATAGCACAGCGTCATCTCTGCTTAAAGTTAGAGCTATCTTCTCTTGGCAGTAGCTATCCCAGGACAGTGGCATCACAGGACACAGGACAACTGAAGAAACTGTCTCTCAATTGCACATGCAAAACACAGGATGAAGTGTCCCCACACACCAAAGAAATAGATAAAAAGGTCAGGGTGGGCACTGGGTTCTGACTGTCAAAAAGGGGCTCTCTATTGTGAGGCAGTGACGTTGTCCCTTGTCCTAGCTGTAGACTCTCCAAAGCCCTCTTCAGACATGCCTGAACCTGCTGCAGCCATCTCTCAGCCAGTCACATGGCACCCTCTGAACTTTCACATTGGTGGAAAAGCTGTACTGATCCAGGGCAGCCTTCATACCCAGCATTGTAAAGTGGCACATGGCTTCAGCACTTCACAGCAGAGACAGGTCAATTGGCCATAGATGTTTGTACCTTCCGTATTTCGAAAGGGAAGCCATCTCTGCTTTTCATCTAGAGATGTAGGTTTACAGTGACAGAGGAAGGACATTAAATGTAAGCGATTGATACAAAACAGATCTATGAATATTCATTATATGTTTTATATTGTAATAATTTCAGCCACCTTGAAACTCCTTGTTCGCTTCCTGCCAACAACAAACGATAGACTTTTGCTCACAGAAGTCTTAATGGGAGGCAATTTTCAAAGGCGCATTTACAAATGTTTGTGGGAAACAGATGTTAAATGCACCCACTCCAGAAATCAAGATGAAATGCTGGCAGTGAGAGAGCAGGGATAGACCCAGGTGACTTATCTAATGCCTCACAGGGAAGCAGTGGCTTCAGCAAAGCTGTGAGTATGCCAAAACCATTTAAGAAGGATGAGTGAGTTACAGTGCTGAGTGACCCCATGTGAATATTGGACTCTTATGGCATGGGGTGCTGTTTGAAGAGTTAATGACTGCCCCTTTCCCACAGACCCTGCAGAGTGTGGGATTTGGGCTGTGTCAAATGGGTGGAAAAAACACTGTAGGAGAGGGTGCCCTGAGAAAACAACAGTCAAACACACATGCCTTGCATTTAAGTCTGTAGTCTCTCCTCACGTTTGCCTAGTCAAAGGCTATCACTAGCATTGTGCAGGCAGAAATTAAAATTTCCTGAGAAAATTGTAATGTTTAGCTTGAGGGCAGTGGCAACCTGCACCTGAGTCCCTCTGCCTGCACCTGTATATCTAATTCTTTGGGTGGAGAGGGTGGTGGCTTTGCTGTTGCTCTCTATTCTTGCTTCCCAGGCAGTGACAATGAGGCAGAGGGAGAGGAAATAGTTTGCTCAACTTGGCGTGAGAGATGGCTGAAAGAACAAGAGATAGTGCCCAACATCTCAGGCTGCTGCTCCTAATGGCTGGGCTTCCCAAAGATGCATTCCATCTCCCTTCCCCTGCGTTTTCCATTTTCCCAGTAAATGGGCTGTAAAGTCATAGCAGATTAAAGTTTGTCTAAGCCTCCTATAAAATATTGAAGGTGCAGCTGGTATTAATCTAGTCCTATTGTGGGATGAGGTGCATGTGTAATGGGACTATAGATTTACATGTGGTCTGTGGGCATTTAAAACACCCCAAAGATTGTTAAAAAGATTCTGAGAAATTGAATCCCTCACTGCATATTAAAAGCTCTTCATTACTGCTAATGTACACTAAATTAAGGTGGCAATTAAACTGAGCATATTCATCAGGATGGTGTGTTTTAATAAATTGTGTATTTAATATGATTGTGTTTTATTGACTTCTTCAGTAATTGCATATTTTTATCTAACAGGACAAGCTTGGATAGAACGAAATACATGGGACACACAGACAATTAAAGACTAGAATAGACGCTGTGCTTCCAGTCCCAAGATTTTTAAAGATGAGTGTTGCTTATAGCTTGGTCTTTCTGCATGCCAGATGCTTTCTCTGTATCTCTGTCAGGGCTGGTTAAGTGTAGCTATGGTGTGCAGGAGGGGGGTAAGAAATACACAGCTCAATTGCGTCGTTATCACTCACAAGGTACTGGATAAAGTCATCCCTCTTCAGTCGCTAATGAAACTGTCCCATCTCTGTTCTATCTGGAGGAGCAGACTGTGTGGAAATAATACTCTGAGAGGATTTTCTGGAAGGCCCTTCCTGTTAGATTTGTTCTCTTAGGAGAATCCACCACTTAGGTTTATAGAAGTTGGATACTGCTTGCGGACATTGAACACGGAAATCCTCTTGTGAGATGGACTTGTGAAGGAAGGCAGGCATGGTGAGTCAAGTCTCAATACCTGCAAGCCAAAGGGTGGGCTGCCACACTGCTGTGGAGAGGACACAATGGAGCAATGCCAGGTGGTGGTGGTCCTTTGCCATTGGTGCAGCTTAGAGCTTCAGAGAGGTTTCCAGGGACATCTCAGCTGGGACGGCCTCTAGAAATCGATACATTTACTTGGAAAAGAATCTAGTCCATATTTTCTAATGCCTTTAAAGGCTGCCTGGCACTGGTTCTGGAGAGCTTCAAACATGTCTTCTGCTTTTACTTGGTTGCATTGTGTATGAATAGGAAGGTAGGTGTAAGTTAGTACCATTTTCTCCTCAAGCCACTGGCTAATATTTTGTAGGAAATACTGCAGAACTGGTTCTTAGGTTTTAAAGAAGCAACAGATCAGTTCAGTGCATGTTGATGACAAAGAGATATTTATGTTAAAAGAAGATATACGTGGATGATGGGATAGAAAAGAAGTGACTGAGAAAGTGATTTGCATGAGGGTTGGGCGAGATGACCCCTAGACGTCTCTTTTATTCTTGGTTATTCTGTGTTTTCTGTCAAATATTTGAGATGGGAAGACTGTGATGAGCCATCAGGCAAGTGCAAAATGTCTGAATTTTATGTACTGAAACACAAATTGTCTGCAGAGGTATGTTAGGAGTGGACAAGGAAAATGGTTCGCACACTTGTTTTCAAGTAGAGGGTAGGAGTGATATGATAAGGAAGATGCAAGGATTGAGACTGGTGAAGATGAGGTGCTCCTGAGAGTTCTGATAGACTGGCGCATCTATGAGATGCTCTTGTTCCATTTGCCACCAGGTAACTTGGACACACCTTGGACAACTGTTTCCAAACATTTGTTCATACACTGGAAGAGGTGTCCAGTGAGTCTGGGGAATCTCAGACCTTGGAGACATTCAAAACCTAACTAATGTGACCCTGAGCAGCCTGCTCTAACTTTGAAGTTAGATCACACTTTGGAATTGTCCCAGGTTGGAGGCAGTGGGTGTTTGTACTCGATGACATCCAGAGGTCCTGTCCCACCTAAGTTTTTCAGTGATTTCATCTCCAAAGCAAAGGTAAAGGAACAATTGAAGTGAATCCATGCATTTCAATATAGTGTGAAAAGGATACAGGGATTGAGGGAATGTCAGTGGTAGCAAAGAGAAATTTAGTAGCAGTTTTTTGGGGTGTGGTTGAACAGCTGCCTTCAGAAATGTGAAGTTCAGGGTAGCTGCAAGGCATGCAAAAACAAATGACCAAAGAAAGGAAATAATTGTGGCTAGACAACAAAAAAATGCATTTCCTTAAAAAAGTAGACTATTCCTAACCGATTACAGCAGCTAGGATGTTTCCTGGCTACACTGCTGGGGATTTTTAGCCTCCCCATCACTTTGCAAGATAAAATTCATGAGTGATGGAGGTGGGCAGGGGGGAGGGAGAGAAATGTAGAATAATCTGCCTAAGAAAAACCTGAACATTTATAGCTACATTTCAGATAAAAACATATACATCTGTCTCACAAGTCTGAGATGGGACAAGCCAGAGAAAGCATCTGTCAGCCACTGTCTTCTGCAGTTCTGACTGTTAATGTTTGCTTAGCATTAAACGTCTCCTACGGAGGATAACTTAATCTGTCACAAATTTGGGGCCTGAAGGAGGGAAGAGAAGGTATTTTTAAAAGGTAGATTAAGATATTTGCATACAATTTTTATCTCGCTTCTATCAGTGTGTACTAGCAATAACTCAGATAATTTGCCTTTTTTGTGTGTATGGCTTAAAAAGGAAAGTAGAAGGAAAAGCAGTTCTTTGGGTCAGGATTGTCCTTTAATATCAGTTATTTTCTCCATACAGTGTGTCATCAGGGACTTCAGGTACCTTCAGCTAATTCGCAAGGCAGCAGTTGGCACAAATGCATCCATAATTAATTTTTTTGTAAGTCATATTATTTGCATTTTGCTTGCATTGTTTGTAAATAGGATTAGTTACATACTCTTCAAAGTCTGGAGCAGTACTATGCTGGAGTGCTTTAACTCTGACATCAAACCTCATAAGAGATCAGATCATGCTTTTGGTTGATTTTTCCTGTTTTAATCAGTGCAATTACAGGATCCAAATGATGACCTTGCACATGCTGTTTGGGAATCTGGGTACCCAGCAGAAACTGGAAAGGCTGTGTTATGCTGGTACCTGTGGGTCTCTCCAAGCTCTAAGTTCCACCACTAAAACAGTTGCTCAGATCAGGTTAGTGGGTTGGCATTTTTTGGAAGTTTGCATTGAGTTCTTCTGATGTGGAAACTGATATGTTTGTTCTTGGCTTTGCCAGCCCAGACCTCACGGTGTTGCCCCTAACTTCTTTTTGCACATCCTGAGTGGCAGATTTTGGAATTTGTAAGCACAAATTAGGTGTGTTCCTGACTTCAAGCACAGCACAGTGAGTAGGGTTGCACTTAGTTGTTGCTTTGCTGTGTGAAGCATGGTTGATTTAGACATTGCAAGTTTGAGCCCAGTGCTGCTGCTGGGGACAATTTCTTGCCAAAGCAATGAAGAGAGTCCTTGGTTTTCAAAGCTGAGTGTTCTTGCTGCTCCCAGGTTACTGTGACTACCTGGCCCTGACAGTGAAGTTTTCAGGATCTGGTTGCTTAATGGATTTACAGTCTCCCTTCCTTGCTTATGCCTAGAAAACATTTTAACATGCTGAGTGGATGAGCGGGCAAGAGCAGTGCAAAGAATCGTAGTTTAGGTTTGTCTTTGAAAACAAAAGTAGGCCTGTACTCAGTTCATGTAAATCAGAGTAGTTCCAAGGGAGCTTGTTTGTCTTACAGAGGAAGCAGACCCAGACATGGAAAGGAAAGTAAGGCAGGGATGTGATTTATCAATGCTACAAAGCAGCAAGACAGTGTTTGGCTTAGGACCTGCTGCTTCTTAGACCACAGGCATGTGAGTGACTGTAGTGGGATGAGTGTGTATGATATGCAGTGACACAATAAGGATAAACTGTTTGAGGGTTTGTTCCTTTTTTTTGACTAAGACTACTATGATACAGATCATGCAGGTGGGTGCTCAAGGCAGCAGGATTTTGAAATTTCTCAGATAACTTCAAGACTTTGGCTAATATACTAAGATTTAGGCATCCTTTGTTTCACTGGAGCATGGCTTTTTTGTGTGATGCGGGGAACATCTGGGTGACACTAATTGTGGGGCTCTTGAAGTTCATTGATTTGTCTGTATTTTCATATCCCTCTCTACTATAGTATCCAAGACTTGTGTTAGCTTAAGGTTTACCTTTCCCATAAAACTGAAGAATTCCCTCCCCAAGTGTCCTTATCCTTCTGAACTTGAAGATTTATAGAGCATGGTGCTTATAACACCAAGGTTGTGGGTTTGATCGCCATATGGTCCATTCAACTAAGAGTTAGACCCGATGATCCTTGTGGTTCCCTTCCAACTCAGAATATTCCATGAAATCTCTTTTCTCTGTGAGTTTTTCAGACATGGCTTTAAACACTGTCAGGAAGCTGTGGGCATTTCCTCCAGGCCCACATCAGAGCTCTGTGCCCTACTCCATCTACTGCAGTAATGGTCTTGTCTTTGAGTCTCTCTGAGCAGAACAGTTATGTATCAGAGATATAAGAAAATAAAGTTTGTAAAGAAAAGTATTGCCCTTGTTCTCAGGTCCAGATTCAGGTTTGTGTTTCTCCAGAAGCAAGGTGGACCTTCTTGGGATCCCTCTAGCAAAGGGGGTTCCCTGGGCATTACCCACCCAGCAGAGGCACACTGCTGTCCTGCCCCAGGCACATGTAGATGCAGAGGAAAAGCAACTGCATGTCCACATTAACTTCTATGTTGCACCATTTGCATCTCTGCTTGTTTTGTCACTAAAAAGGAGCTGATTTGATTTTAAACCAAGTAAAAGTAATGTAGAAAACACACACTGTGTTAAGAAAAATCTGGCTCTTACCTCAGGCAGCCCCATGCTGGGAACTCTGCCTGCCATGGGTTTTCTCAGCTCTTTGGCTAAAGCAGAGCAGTTCCTATGGTCACAGAAGAAAGCACCCCACAAGGCTCTACAGCAATTACAAATTTTGTGGATTAACTAAAACAATGAAGGAATGAAAGAGAGTTTTATTTCCAACCTGGTGAAAACCTTGGATAATTTCATTTTTTTCTTTTAAGTGAATTAAGTGTACTTTGCTAGCATAGCACATCATTAGATGCGTGTCTGTTTAGGGAATGGCATTTACAGTGGAGAAAGGGAATGGAATGTGCTAAGAGGTGTGTGAGCTTTGGGAAGTCTTCTTTAAGGAGCTGAGCAAACCTGTGCCTCTGTGTTTGTATATGTACGGATCTATCTGTGCACAGCACCCTGACTGCATTGTTTTCTGTTTCAGTGTATTTACTTGTCTGTCCCTCTGGGGTACTTGGTGATATAATGGCATATTAGGAGACATACTCACTTCATTAAACAGCAAGCAGGAACTTTCCTCCAGTGTAAACCTCATCTGGTCAGGATTTATTGTTGCTTTTCCGATAGAAGCACTGTCCAAGCAGTTTGTTGTCTAAACCAGACATCGAGTTTCAAAACTGGTTAAGATTCCATAGCATTTTTTCCTGGCTTTAAAAGCTTTCCAACATTGATCCATAGGTTTTTCCTGCAAAAGACATGTGCAGAGTGGGGCGTAGAGCACCAGGACTTCATTAGCACAGAACATCTCAGTGCATGACAAGCAAGTGGTGTGTCCCAGGCTGAGTAACCCTGTGTGGACAGCCTCTGTGAGCCCTCCCATGTCCACACACTGCAGTCATTCCCAGTTCAAATGTCTACAAGTTTTCCTGAAACTGTGTTCCATGTTTGTGTGGCATTCATTCTGTAGAGAAAGCTTGTATGGAGCTAACTGTCCCAAACGTTTGTTGTGCATCTTTTAACTGGGCACAGCTTGTTTTGGCTGCTGTGTCAATACGACCTTTTTTGGTGTGAAATAGGCAGGTATATTCAGTGCTTCTTCAACTTGACAGGCTTTAAGGTGGGCGGTAAAAATCTTCATGTGCAGAGGGATATTTTTCCCCCAGTATTTCACTCTGCAAGTAAAGCTAGACCTTTCCTCTCCTGCAACCTTCCTCTTCACGTCTGTGTTCCACAGACCTTAAAGAATGCAAAGGGGCTTAGCAGTGATCATTATCTCTTAGTAGCCTGTGCTATGTTGCCTTGTTCAGGTAAGAAAAGAGCTCTTCTATATAATGAACTCCACAGGATCTTGGGGGAAATACAAATGAAAATAGGATTGTGTCATTCCAATAAAAAAGAGTGTGCTAGGAATGTGGTGTTGTTTTTCAGGAGGAGTTGGACCAAAGAGCCTGAAGACCATGGAGGGAGACTGTCTGAGCTGCATGAAGTACCTGATGTTTCTTTTCAATTTCTTTATATTTGTAAGTATTTAGAATTCACTTTCTTTCCTGAATCCTTCTGTTTCCAGCAGCCTGCTGCTCCCCAGCAGGATAGGCTGTAATTTTGATAAAGTTGCCACGATACAGAATATCCCCTCTACTTTGCACTAGCAATCACTGAGCATTTTGCAGCATCCAAAGATGTTCAGATATTCAGCAAGGCAGTGCAGTGGTCACTGTTTTCTGAGTTATTGCTGTCCTTGACAGGGAAGACCACAGAGAAAGCTGTAACTAGTGGTGTACGTGGTTTGTCCTTGAATGGCAGAAGAAATTGTTTTCTAGTCCTGGGTACCCTGCTGAGGTTTTCACTCAGAAACAGTCATTCTCTGTTGTTCTTGTTTTTTAAAGGAAGGGTGGCCAGTGCCCTGGCCTCTGTGGCAGGGATGGTTCATGCATGCCCCTTCAGTGGGCTGCCCTCCACAGGTGTGGCAGCAGACTGAGACTGTCTTTCAGCATTAGGAGGAAGTAAATAGTTGGTAGAGTGATGTGTCTAGGAGGAAAGGCACTTTTGCTGCAAATGATTCATTTAGTGAGCAAGAGATACTAATAGTAGCAGGTCAGAAGTCACCTGTACAGCAGAGAATATATGCAATGGAGAAATACAAATTCTCCAAATTAATATGTTTGATCAAAAGATAGTAATGAATCCAGTTTTTTCTTCAGCAGTTGTTTTATGTTGACCTGTCTCCCTCTCTCTCCATTCCTTGTGCTGTGACAGCTGGGAGGAGCGTGCCTGCTGGGACTTGGAATCTGGGTCATTGTGGATCCCACAGGTTTTCGAGAGATAGTGGCTGCCAACCCTCTGCTCTTCACAGGAGCGTACATCATGTTGGCTATGGGAGCAATGCTCTTTCTGCTGGGTTTCCTCGGCTGCTGTGGTGCCATCCGTGAGAACAAATGCCTCCTGCTTTTTGTAAGTGCCCGTGCATTTTCTGTTGGCCTCTTGGTGCTTCCCAAGAGTGGGAGTGACTGGATAGATGATGCTGTGATGAGTTCATGAATGGATATCTGTTATTGTAGCCATTATTCCTTTAGATAATAAATAGGCTTAGGATACTTTTACACACAACTAGAAATACAGAGAATTTGCTTTTTTATATATAGATTTGAGCCCAGTCTCTTGAGTGTATTTTGACCTTTTTAAGCTTTCTTTCAAAATGCCCCCATTTAATTAGTTGGATTTTTTTTTACATTTATAAATTGACCAAAAGTGGTCCTCTTGACCTCTCAAAACCCACTGCTCCACTTGTAGATTCATTCCTCAGGGGCTCACAACAAAGCAGAGGGAACGTATAGAGCACAGCATCTGGTAAGGGAGCGTCCCCCATGTCAGCAGAACTGCCCAGCTTGGATCTGCATGGTGACCTGTCATTACAGCTCTCAATAGCTGGTCACTCCTTTACACAGCCTACTCTGCTCCTAAAATGAACCAGATATGTTATTGTTGAGCACATTCTCCTGAATGGCAGGGTTAAATTTCAGCCCATGTGGTCATCAATAATTACAAAGAGCTAAAATAAATCACTTCTGTCCCTGCCTCCTCCCCCATAAGTTCTGATACTGCAGGGTTTCCAGCCATTATCTTCTACTGTAGTGTATTACCAGTTATGTATTGAAAGACAAAGATCATTAGTTTTCTTGTTTTCTTGTTTTCTTTTTTTTTCGTCTAATGTGACCTTTTCCCCTCCTGCTGTGTCTGTTGGCACTTTGGGGTTGTTGTGTTTTTTGTTCGGTTTTTAGATCTTGATCTTACTTTTTGTATTTTGTTATGATTATGTCTTGCACAGCTGCTTCATGGTGTAAAAAAGGCTTGTCTCTAGCTTTAAACAGAACGGGAAAGTCCTTTTTTTGAATGCTGCAAACCTGTCTTTCCTAGAGATGAGTGAGATAAATTCTCTCTAGCCCTTGGCTCACACATGCCTTGAGTTCATAGCCTGCAAATGAGATCCCTTTCCTGGAAGCCATAGTGAGTTCGATTTCTAGTGGCTCCTCTCAGAAGTAAATCAGAAAGCCAGAGGTATCCCTGTGAAGTCTGTGGAGATCTGCCCAGAGGAACCTAATAAAATGCAAAGGATCAGGCCCAATGAGCCTGAGGTTACTTCAAAGCCTGTCCCTGTCAGATTAAGAAACTAAAAGTTATGTTTGATGAAAATTGTTGATTGTAAGTGAATGGGAGAGTAATATTTTCAGTTTGGACCATGTCTGCTGCATACAGATGGGTAACCTGTCTGGAGGAAAGTAGCTCTGGGCCATGCTCTTTCCTGATTTAATATCAGTTACAGGTTTGAATATTCCTCCATGTGTTCTAGTTATACTCCAATGCACTTGATTTTATGGTTATTACTTTTCTGACTCTTAAAGGTAGTTCTGAGCTCTGCTGCTTTATTTATTTACCTTTATGATTATTTGATTTTGAATGAAATGGGAGAAAAATACAGGCTGGAAGTAATACTCTACACTAGGAGAAACTCTAAAAGTAATTACTGGATGAGGAATTATTGTTTCAGTTTGATCAGGTCTTCGAGGTCTTCTGGTATCAAAGCTAACTCTGTTAAACAAGCCGCTATCTCATTCAGTGGTGTGAAGCACTTGGATGAGGACCTGTGCTGATACCAAGGGAGCAACTTCTTTTTTGGGGCCACACCAGCTGATGTTAAAATCAGCTTACATTAAAACATCTGTGAAACCCAAAATCTGATAGGAGTAAGTTTTAGGCATTGAAGAGGCAAAATGTTCATGACTGTACTCCAGAGAGACTGGGAACACTTGCAAAACAGAGTGTAAGTCTTTGGCGGGGGTGGTACTTGGGGAACAGTTGCTAGATCAAATCAAGTCCACTTACAAAGCTGTTGAAGAATTGATGAGCCAGAGAGCTGCTTGAGTGAGATTTCACAGTGATGCATAATGTATGTCTAAAGCTTTTAGTCCAAATGCAAACAGAAGATAGAAGGGACAAGACAGATGCACAAAAGCGTGGTCTCTAGGTTCTGGCTTCTGTCTTTCCAAGGACTTTTATTTTTCATTAAGCTGCTTATGTTTTGGTTAAAAAAACCCCTCACTGTGGAACCTAACATGTTGCATTAAGCACAAGGCTGTGAAGTATTTCTAGATTTCCCAGCACCTGGACATGGCTCACAAAATTGCCCTGCAGATCAGGCATTGAATAACTTCTAGATTGTCCTGAAGACCCTCTGACTGCAAAACACCACCATAAAAATCAGAACCCAAAATACTGTTGAGCATACAACATTGCATCATGGGACTGAATTCAGCTTTGGAACAAGAACAGTCCATGTTAGCTTCATTTGGCTTAATTTTGAGTGCAGACATCCTGTTCTGCACTCCTCTAAGATGGATGTAGTAGCCCCTGAAACTCCTCAACATGAAAATGCAGGTCCTTTGAGTTAAAGGCAGTTGCTGCTCTTTTTAGAATGGTGGTTTTGAAACTGGAATGGTAATGAAACTGTGAAAAATAAACATGAGGCATTGATTTGTGGAAACTTCTGATAAACCTATAACCATCACCAGGAGCTGAGGCAAGATTTTTGACCAATATGAGAGACCACGCTTCTCAGGATGTTCACCTTGGATATGGGGGGTACCTGTGTTCACATTTTGTGTCTCAAGCTTAAATTTGAATGTGAGGCTACTGTGTCCGATGCATTAACCAGCTGGCTGTTTTGTGCTCTCATATATCAGTAAACAATTTAATTTTTGGAAGCAAAATGTAATAAGCAGATTTTGACTCTCCTTAAAATTCAGAATGGGAGCAAGTTCTGAAACGCTGATGATCCATTTTCTTTTTCTGATCAGCCCTAATGGCTGCTTGTGTTTTTTTCTACTGCAACTGTTATAAATCTGTAATGCAGAATGCACAGTATAAGTGTAAATCAGTTTGGGAACGATAATGACGCTTATCATGGATAATCTGGGAATGACTACTCCCACTTCTGCACAAGCCTGTGCTGGAGGTTGGGTGAACATGTGTCTCCCAGTAATCAGTAAATGAAATGCAATTAGCAGGGTGATGGGATTAATCACTTGATCACCACCTTAGACCTTAGTGACTGTGCTGAGATCCCTTGATGGATGATGAAGTGAATTTGCAAAGCATAGTTCATTCTCATCAGTTGTTCTTTGCCCTCCTGTGGTGAAATTAAAACAGTCTCAAAGCAGGAAAAAAAGAAGCCACACGGAAAACTTCAGCAGTAAGAATAAATTAGAGAGTTAACTAGTTCAGCAAAATCAAGCAACATAATTTTGTTGGAAACCAGAGTCCCTCCTCATCTGATTTTCTTGTTTTGTCATTTGAGCCCAGGCTCCTTTTCTTTTGTTTCCACTGCAAAGCAGGAAGACAAACGGGACAGGGTGGTGCGTGCACTTTTCCAGTGAGGAAAAATCACTTACAGCCCTGATAATTGACAACAAAACAACATTTTGCACATTCCAACAGGTAGTTTGAATTCTGTCTCCATCATCAAAGTGCGCAATGCACAGCCTTTCAGACACTGTTTATAAATTGTTGCTTGGGGATCACAATGGTACTTGTGGCCCTTTCTGCCTGCTGTTTCAGAAAGACCTTCTACAACCATCCAGACTTCTCTTCCTATTTTCACTTGTTGCTTCATCCACCTTTGTTGGTAACATGTAACACATTTATTACCCTCCATGTGATGTGGTCTTACAGGGTTCTCTGTTCACTTCTGTTTTTCTCACACAGTGCCAAAATCGGAATTAATTTCTTAACATTCACTCAGTTTTATAAAATCATCTTTGAGTCTGTGGGCTAATTCTTGGCACGTTTGAATTTTTGACAGGCTGCCTCTCAAATGGTAATTTCTCTTTCTGTCTATAAAATCATAAAAAATGTCCATCTAGTTCAGACTTATTGTTCTTCAAGCCCTCTATTTTGTCTACAAGAATGGAAATAAATGCCATTGTGGGAGAGAATGGGAGCCCTAGCCACTTTCTGCTCTGCTCCCATAGCTGTTCCTCAGCACCAACATTTGTTGTTTTAAGAATGTTAGAGGGTGCATCACTGCCCGTTCCTTTTACTGTTTCATATGGTCTGAAGCAGCATCAAACTAGCATGAGGCATCAAGGTAACTGAGAATTGGTCCTAAGGACAGGCAGAGTCCTGAGCTCTTTGATGTTACTGAGGGCTCTCCTGCTCTGGGAGATTTGTTCCCTTCAACATTCTTTTCCTCTCTACTTGAGTTTTGCCTCTACCTGTGTGCCACCAGGCAGAAGGATCTGAAGTGGGAGCCTGCAGGAATCCCAGCACTCCTGGCTAGGAAACACTCCACAGCACCTGAGTGCTCTGGGTAGACAAGGGAACAGCACCCTCACAGCAAGATGTCATTCTCTCTGGGGATGAGACCTCTTAAGTGCATCTGATTTAATTTGGTGGGGTGGGTGGTGCAGGCACGGTGAATCACTCGGGCTTGGTAACATCACTGAGACAAGGTGCCTGTAAGTAAGACTGAAAACCAGACTTCTTAGATTGAAGCAGCAGAAAGCTGCAAGGGCAACAGGATGAAATAAAGTTTAAGATGAACAGCCACATGCCTCTCTGTTTTGCTTTCCTTTCTTTTCCCTAAAATTATAATGACATAAGTGTAAT
Organism: Neopelma chrysocephalum; assembly: GCF_003984885.1. Classification (NCBI taxonomy): domain Eukaryota; kingdom Metazoa; phylum Chordata; class Aves; order Passeriformes; family Pipridae; genus Neopelma; species Neopelma chrysocephalum. The sequence goes on from NW_020897693.1 coordinate 15,671,362, forward strand.
GGTTTTACTTCAGACTGGATGTCTGTTTCTCTTTTACTGCCACTTAATCTTCTAGCTGCGCTTTCTGTCAAGTCTGCAGTGTGCCCTTCATTTAAGGATATGAATATGCACACTTTGGATACTATACAAAACATGGATGATTCTTCCATTATCAAATGTAATTCTTATGGTGTGTTATCAACTTTCTGTACAGGTTCTGTGTGGTTATTACTTAACTCATGCAATCCCATTGTGTGGAGGGAGATATTAACCAAGGCTAATTTTGTCTTTAAATGAGGAATACTCTAAAAAGAGTCCATTTTTGGTTACAGATTTAAATATTTGAGTATATATCCCACTGCCTTCCTCCATACAAAATAAGCTGGGATCATATCACAGTAAAATTGTGTTGTTTATATTGTGATGAAGGGTGTGTCTGCATATGCATGTGATGCATGCACTTGTGTCAGGACAGTGTGAGGACATGTATGAACATGTCTACAATTATATAACTTCTTCCATCAAAGTAGGCATTACTGTTTTAACCTGGTGTAGATTTATCAGGGGATGCTACAGGTTCTGTAGCCTTATTTGCTTCATTAGAAGCAGGCAAAAGCATCACAAGCTCCCATGTCCTGTGATGAGATCGGAGAGGGACTGTGTGTGCTCCATGTGACTGTCTCATAGGTTTTTTTTTAGTTGCCAGGGGAAAAAAATTTCCTCAGTTATTTTTTCCATCCCTTTGGTGATTAGCAAAACCCTGTATTCCTACTACCTATTGCTCACATTTAATGCTGTCTGTGCTTTTTTGTTTATCTTCTCTTTTCCAGTTCTTCATGTTTATTTTGTTAATCTTCCTGGCAGAGCTTTCAGCTGCAATCCTGGCTTTTATCTTCAGAGAAAATGTAAGTATCCAATGGTGGGCAAACTGAACTTCAGTGGGATTGTACACAGCTGGAGCATGGTGTTAGATGGTGGTTGATTTGTTTGTAGAGCAACTGATTGTTTCAAATACCAGCAAACCTGCTTCATTGCTACCACCAGTCTGCAGAACTGCCAGCAAGTCAGGGAATGCTAACTAACCTGGATTGTGCAGGGTGGATAGTTTGCGTGCACCAGGGGGCTACTTATTCCTCGAGTTTTTTGAGTCTTTTAGAGTCTTCCTGACTCTCTTGCAGCCAAACAGTTGAACATTTCATCACGAAGAACCTTTATAATAAAGTCACATTAACCTTAAAGGCAACTATTTTTTCAATATAGCATGTGTTTAATATTAATATTAATAGTGAAAACTTCTGTTTTACCAGGAAAGTCAATGCTTGCAGTGCAGTGCAAAAGCTCTCTTGAGAATCTTCTAATCTTATTCCTTCTTGAATTTCCATATTGTAATGTTCACCAGACTTCTATCAATGCTGCTTGCAAGATATCCTTCCTGACCTGCCCTAAGCAAGTCACCCCATGTCCAGTTTTCAGTCCCATCAGTGGTTCCTTTGCATATTGCCCTGCTTAGAGTTTAGTCCTTCTCTCCAAAGCTTTGTGTGATGTATCTTTCTCTACTCTGCTGCTATGCATATTATTAAATGGCCATCATCCCTCCCCAGAGGTAGTAGTAGACTTTTACTACACTAGTAGTAACCACAGTCTCATTTTTTCTCTAAACAGCAAAGATTTGTGTATTTGTGTGTTCACATATGCCAAGGAAGAGCCTGACTGAACTAGGTCCATCCTTTTCTGAGTGATGGGTGTGAAAGTAGATTGGTCAGTAGAGGTGGTCACTTGTGACTGTTAGTATTTATTTTGTTATCTGGCCTCCACTGGTAGTATGAGAACACACAGCACATTTTCTGTACTGAACGTGAGAGAAATATGGTGTGAGCATAGAAGGGCCATGCATAATGATGCTTTTCTTGAACCAGGATATACTTTTAATTTTATTCATATAAAAAGCTTTTGATACAAAATAATCAAGACTAGGAAGCTCACAGCAAGACAGGGTGGTGTTTGTAGGATGGGCTTGGGGGGAGGTAGCGAGAGGATTTTTTTCCCTTTATAAACTGTTTTTTTTTGTCTTTGCCTCAGATCTGAAGGCAGTGGGGAAGGAATGGCGCTCTGCACACAGAGTGGGCACCCCATTCCAGCTTAGGTTTTGAGACCATGCCCTCATGGGAACAGCTATTGCTCCATAAATATGTTGCAGCATGGGGGGGTCTGGTGTGTTCTGGCCATTACAGCTCTGCTGTTTTAGACAGTTCCTTTGGTTCAGTACAAGTAGCCGACCACACACATAGAAATGCCCTGCAGGCCCAGATATAAGCTTCATGACAGAGAGAACACACTTCCTGGGGATCAGGGAATGACTGGCAACTGACAGCTCCCACCTCTCATCATCTCTCTCAGAAACTGGTAAAAGGTACAAGAAACTGCCCAGTCGTGCTGCAAGTCCTGAGTGCAGGGTGGCTGTGTTCTCCTCGCTTACAACCTGCTTCTGGGCAAAGTATCAGTATCTTCCAGTCCCATGGGAGCCACAGGACATGTAAGGACATGTTATCTTGCAAGATAAGGTCACAGTGGCTATTCTACTGTGGCATCTGACGGTGTTTTGCAAGATAAAACTTGTGGGGAACAAACTTCTATCTTTCTTGAGTCTGTCTGCTTGTTTGTATCATCACCTTCCCACTCTGTCAGAATGACTGACAGGAAGGGCTTAAATGGGAAGGAATGCAGAACGTCAGATCCCAACATAGATGGCTCTGTGTAGAAGTCAAACTCGGTCTGCAAATTCTTGTGGTTTGTTCTCTCCTCAGGTTTCTTCTGAAAAAAATACCCCTTGTTTTGGTGTTGCAATGTATTTTGATGGTAGCTTCTCTGGCTTTGTAACTACTTGTGGCCAATTTTGCTGTCACCTTGGGGTAAGGGTGAGGCTAGATGGCTGGTCAGGATGTCCATAGGGACAGAGGTGGTCTTCCAGTGACCCTGTGTCAGGAAGAATTCTTCACAGTAACAATTTAGGTTCAAGTTCAGATGTGCTTTTCTCTTGCTTGCAAAACAAATTACTTTCAAGGCGTGAGGTGGTAAATGCACATTTAGGCAACCTGAATTTCTTGGAAACTTACCAAGGAGGATTCTGGGATGATCATTGCACCAGTCCATACGGCTGTGGTCTCACTGGGTGAGTAGAATGAGAAAAAAGATACACTTTATCTGTTAGCTTTGCAGATAATGTTCAGTGCAGCTTTCTCCTATATAGTGTTTTACATCCAAACCAGCTCCCAAACACTCAACAGGGTTAAATTATTAATTGCTGAGGGAGTGAAAGAAATTAAGAGACAAAAATATAGGAAAAAAGAGACGTTTTCTGTTGAGATTTGACATTAGAGGAAGAGTCAGTGAAGCAGAGTGTGGTGGTGGAGTGAGTGAAAGTGGTGTTTGTGACGGTGAGCTACTGTGATCTGCAAGTCCAGCTGCACTTACAATGAACTGTTTAAAAACTTTCTCTGAAGAGGAAGGCTACTGTTAATCAGCTATGGGATTTCCAGACTTTCTCTTCCTTTGAAAAGAAGATTTTTGGGGGGTGGAGAACCCTTTTTCATCTGTAAGTTCCCCCATAAAATAATGACTTCCATGAACACTAGAGAGATGGCTATGAAAGATCAAATTGACTTATGTATAGGAGTTGCTTTTTCTATGCCCTTCAGAAGTCTGGATGGGAAAAAACCTGGAGGGATATTTTACTCTTAGTGGATTGTTTCAGCAAGCAAGAAAATGGGATGGTAGGAGCAGAAGAGTCCAGTGGTAGGCCTTTGGATGGAGTTTGGATTTTTAACTGCAGTTCTAACATTTAATAAGCAAGTTGCTTTGGTTCCTGATACATCTGTTTACTCACACATGAGGCAAAAGCTAAAGAACATGAACCTCCCTCAGTTGAGTGGATGGAGGTCTCTCCAATGGAAGGCACTGCGGAAGCGAGAAGTGCAGCACTGATGACTGTACCTACAAGCACCGTACTGTGTCACAAACCTCAGGATGCTCCAGGCCAGTGCAGATGGATAGGAGTGGGTCCTGTTTTCCAAGCAGGCACTGCGAAGGCACCTTCTTGCACAGCATTCAGTATTCTTAAACAGAGCACTGCATGAGAAGGTTGTGCCCTTCCTGGGCAGTGCCAGCATGCATGCATGCCTGTGTTGTGCAGAAATGCCCTTCTTTTTCTAAGCCCCCTTCATCTGGCTGCACTGATCCCAGCCAAGCCATTTCTTGAAGCAGTGCGACAAAACAGCCACACTTCATTCACTGGCATATAAAGGTATGCATGGATGTGTTGTACTGAAGATGTCACCCCCAGAACAGTGAGAGAAAAACACAGCTGAACAGCTCCTTATTGTTCATGGCTGTGGCTAGTACAATTGTGTCGTTCGAAGTATGTGCAAAGATCTAGTTTTATTAGTAGGTCCTTTGCTGCCTTCTGAATGGTTCTTGCCATAGCACTCCAATGTGCATAGACTTCCTCAGGGCTGGTACTAGTTTCAGCGAGACGGATGCCATGGGAATGGCTGTAGAACTGTCTTATTTTATTGTCGTCTTTTTTTTTTTTGTCACATTTTTCTGAACTTCAGATATTTGGAACAAGCAGTTTAAGAGCAACAAAATAGAATCAGTTATTTTCTTGGTAAACTTACTCTTCCAGCACTGGGCTCTGTTTTAGGCCAAGTGTCGTAAAAATCTCACACAAACTCTGAACAATTTCCTCTGGGATTGCTGCTGTCAAAATAAAAGTTCCGCTTTATATTTAAATTACTCTTTTGTTTCAGACCCTGACAAAGGCAGCCAACTGGGATTATTACCAATGGTAGTATCAGTTTCAAAGTCTGTGCTTCAGGAACAGACGAGCGTCAAAAAAATATGCTGCTCTCTGCAGGCTTGGATTGTGTGTGGATAAAGTACACAGTGAAAGGAAAGGAAAGGAGAACACTGAGGATATATTTCAGCTTTTTCTAACCTGACCCTCCCTCAGTGCACCAAATTCCCAAAGCAAAAATGTTGTGTTCTCTGGTATTTTAGTATTCAAAAGCAAAAAAAAAAAAGAGTTAATATCTGTCCCAAATAAGTCATTTAGGAATTTAGCAGCATATCTAATTAAAAGGTAATGAGATTGAGCTACCTGCATGATTCAAGTATTTGTGACAAAGTTTTATCCAGTAGTGACGTAGTCATTAAATTTAGCCTTTATTTGTATTTGTAAAAGAGAAGTTAATATTAAGTGTTATTCAGGGTCTTTTAAAAAGTGACCACAGCCTTCTCTTTTTTTCCTTAGATTTTGTCGGTTGCAACAGAAACAAACAATTTTGTGCTTGTGCTTTTGTGCCCACCCATAGACTTCATACATATGTATGTGTATGTGTGATATTTCTCGTTGCATATCAAGAACCTGAAACCAGCTTGTAGCAGTAAATGTTACTGCATCAGCAGCACTGTATGAACAACAGGGGGGAGTAAAAAGGGTATTTTTCAAGCAGCTTAATTCCTGATCCCGCAAATATGCAACATTAGAGCAGTGCTATAGCCAGCCAAGTCCAGCCCCTTCACTGCAGCTTTGCAAATGGCAGAAGATTTGCCTGTGTGGATCACAAATCACAAGGTATTTTGGAGAAGGGACCACACAAGTCAAGACCTATTGGGTATCTGAAAAGGGGATTTCTTGAGGTTTTCATCTTGAACTGACAGAAAGGCAGCAAGATTGAACTGGGATGTTCAATTTAACAAGACTATTAGGATTTTATATTTACTATTCCTCCAGAGAGTGATCCTAAGTAAATGTAATTTCAAGGTGTCTAACTTTTTGAGAAGACTCTGAGCCAAATTGTTTGTGCATTTTTTCTATTTTACTGTAAATGTAAACAGGAGTAAATGAAATTCCACTCATTTATATTGCTGGCCTTAGGAAAAATGTTCAAATTATCTAAGCCCTGGAAATATAAAGAGAGTTTTTTTCTTCATGTGTGTGGGTTAGTTTAGCTAATCTATAGCATTGTCAGGGAAATGGTGTTTTTCTGATTCATAAGCTGACTTTAACATTTCCTATTTGTTATATGTTTTTTTACTTCCTTTTCATTCCCAGAAAGTTTCATATTAGGGCTTCATTCTGCTCTCTCACACATGGAAGTAAATTCAGAGCAGCTCCTATGTTGTTAGTAGGAAGTTAACTGGTTTGAATGAAAAGCGGGGGGAAAATTGTGCTTTGGTTACAGACCTCATAAAGCACAGTAAGTGAAACCACTATTTCGGTGGGGATTTGAAGATCATTCTAAAATCTGTTTTAGGTCTGTTTCAATTTATGAAATACTTTCAAATAAGGCTGAAAATTAAAAAACAAAAACCAAACCCAAAACCAAACCAACCAACCTTTAAGTGTTAACATTATCCTAGAAGTACAGGTATAATTCAATCCCTGATTTTAATGAGCAACAGTTTTATTCAACAGGTACCTTTCACCCTGGATATAGTTATGGGTCAGCCAGTGGCTTTTCCCATGTTTCTCCTCTGGGGTTAGCAAAACAAAAACAAACCCATACAACAAAAGAACTCCCTGCATTCACAGAAGGGAGCTTTGGGAAGTGTTTGGGAAAGCTGTTGGCAGTAGCCTTTACATTTCCACCTGTCTGTGCATTTCAGCTGACCAGAGAGTTTTTCACTAAGGAGCTGAAGAAGCATTACCAGAGAAACAACGACACAGATGTCTTCTCTTCCACCTGGAACTCTGTTATGATCACAGTAAGTCAGACCATGCCAGTTTCATGCTGCCCACGGTCAGTGGCCACCAACACGGTGCTCAGCCCGCACCCTCAGCTCACCCAGGGTCAGCCTGCTCCCACCATCCTGCTGCGTCAAGCCTAGCACCAGGGCTTGTGGCGGTGGTTGGAGGGAGGTGAGAATTTGGCTTGCAGCCAGTCTTTCTCAAATGGAGCTGCCACCAGTCCCGAGACACTCCCACTGACTGCATCAACCCTTGTGTTTTGCCAAAGCCCAAGCCATTTGACCTGACTGGGTACCCCCAGGTTTCAAACAGTGGGCACAGAAAGCAGTGGAGGTGTCTGTGACTGAATATCACTGCATTTATCCTGGGCCTTTCACCTTGCAGACTACTTCAGAACTATTCCAGCCTAGCAGCCAAAAAGTTGTGCTAACTAATGCTCTTTTGTTAGCTCTTGTGAAATGAGTTGGTAGGTGGCAGCTTAGGCAGGAGTGTGCCTAATGACATATTTTTACTATAAAAATATTAGCCATTAAAATTGACTTTGTTATTACACTCCTAATTGGGCAGGTTACAGGTTGACTGCCATTGGAATTGCAGTTGTTATTACCTACCACAAGAAGTTCTCTGTGTGTGTGTGTGTGTGTGTGTACACATGTGAGCTTAGTGCTCAGTATACCCCATGGTGTTATCTCTTCAGGGGTGAAAAGCAGGATGTCAGGCTCTGTGGATGAAAAGTCAATTTTAATCTTAAAAGGAAAAGATGATTGCTGCTCTTCATGCTGATTCAGGACTATAATAAAGACATTTCCTTTTGCTGACTGAAAGGAGACAGAGTATGACTTGAATTCTTAAAAAGGACCTGACTGGAATCCTAAAGAGAGACCTTACTTGAATCACCTAGCAGTGCCTTTGAGCAGCAACAATCCTGGCCATTAGCTATGGAGAGAATGGGAGCCTGGATTGTACTGCTGGCTCCCTTACAGACTTGCTGGGTGATCTCAAGCAAGTCATTCTGGATATGCTCCAAAGCCCTGTGTAGTTTGTGGCAATACTCTCAGTAGGACCTTAGAATCTACAGTACGACATGGAAACAGTGGGACTTTTTATAAAGACTTTGATGAAGCAGAAGCTCCAAGGTACAAGCACAACCCACTTCCTTGGAAACAATAGTTGTTTTGTCTCTGCTTTGACTAAAGCTTTGATCCCTACAAGAATAGGTCTTTGGTAGATTTCTTGTATCTGCTTTCAGAGCTAAGCATCAATTCTGTCTTCCTTTCTTCTCTGTGCCTCTCCCTAGTTTGCCTGCTGTGGAGTGAACGGACCAGAAGATTTTGAAGCTATCCCTCATCTTCCACACTCCTCTTTGGAAAAGATGACACCGGAGGCTTGTTGCCAGCGAGAGCTCCAGAGCCGGGAGGGGATGTTTGTCAACAAGGAAGCTTGCCTCACAGGCATCGAGAGGTTTCAGAACCGACAAGTAAGGGAGGCCGAACACTAGGAAAAGGACTTTTACAGTGGGCAGAGAGATGGCTGCAGTGGTCATGGGTAGCCAGTGAATCTGACACGTCCTGACTGTACCTCATATCCTAATTACACTTCTGCTGGCAGATCTTGAAGTGATGGCATATGTCTGATTTTGAAAATCCCCTTTCATTACATACCCTGCTAAGTTCATGTTGTGCTTAATATGAAGATTTTCATATGAGATTGAGAGGTGAGGTGGAAATTTAGATCAAGTTTTATTAAGTTTCTGAAGGTCAGAACTACCTCTGAGAAGTTAATTAGCAAGCCAGCACAGGTCAGCAAGGATGGGTTGGACCTGACTCTTACTGGCTGCAGTAGTGGCTCCAATTTAGTTCACAAAGACTCCTAATCAACATATGCAATCAAGAGATCAAGAGTTAAACAGCCACAGAAAACCATGGCTGTTTTCCAAGGAAGACAAGTGTTGGAAAACTTTATTTCTCTGCTTCTTTACTCTTTACAGTAAAAAAAAGACATTTCTTATAGCAGTCTTCCAGTATCTACAGGGAGCCTACCAAGAAAGCTAGAGAAGGACTTTTTACAAAGGCATGTAGTAATAGGACAAGGGGGAATGGCCTCAAGCTGAAAGAGAGTTTTAGATTAGATAGAAAGGAAGAAATTGTTAACTGTGAGGGTGGTGAGACACTGAAAAAGGTTGTCCAGAGAAGTTGTGGATACCCCATCCCTGGAAATGTTCAAGGCCAGGTTGGATAGGGCTTTGGTCTAGTGGAAGGTGTCCCTGACTATAACAAATGGGTTGGATCTTTAGGGTGATCTTTAAGGTTCTTTCCAACCCCAACCATTCTATGGTTCTATTCGATGATTCTTTTGCCAGGCCTCTCAACTTAGCAATTTTTCACAATACTAGACTGGAACAAGACAGTTCATTCCATTGACACTGATTCTACAGTCATGTTTCCTTACAATGTCACCAAGAAAAGATGCTTAAGAAACTTTCAAGCAAAGTTCCTGACTGTGTTCACCTCAGCATTAATAAGCCAACTGAGCTCTGTACTGACCCTATGTACAAGCCTCCTTCTCTCTCCAGACTAAGCAGTGGTCCTCTTTTCAGCACTTGATAGCAGATTGTGAAAGAGAGTAAAGGAGTTTGGAAGCAGTGCATGAACTCTTCCTTGACTGGCAGCTGGAAATGGTTGGCAAAGGCACCCTGGGTGAGAGATCATAGCAGACAGCACTGTGCTGCTTCTGCCAGGTCTGATTGCTGTGAGTAGATGGGGAGGAGAGAGATGACAGATAGTGGGGCAGGAAAGAGAAATATATTTTGAGAAAGAGGGTTAAAGTTTTCCCCGAGTGGTGATGCTGAGGCTAACCACTCCCATGGAAAGGCAAGGTTTCCTGTGAGCCCATGCCACCACAGAGGGTTGGTGGGAGATGCCATGTGCACAGTGAGTGCCATCAAGCACACAGTAGTGCACTTGTGTAAAATAAGAGAGGCAATCCCAAGCAACTGATGGCTGAATTGAGAGATTCCTGGAGCAAAGTCAAGCTCTTAGGACACCATGCTGGTAGGACAGTGCCCTCTGCCCTTGTGCTCACCCCTGTCTATAGCCAGCTGAGCAGGGCATGCTGGAGGTTGGGTTAAAGTTGGAGTTCTGGCAAGCACACAAACATTTTGTTGCTGGGCTGGATGTTTTTCTTTGAAAATTTGACTGAAACATGGCTGGAATAGAGCTGGTGCTGAGTGGTCTCACGTGGTCAAGAGCATGGCTTTAACAGGTCAGTTAAAGCTGGTGGTCTGGGACCTGTGGATCAGCCTCATGAGTGGATGCTCTCCATGCTCTCCTTTGCTCTCTGCTGGTTGAGCCTCACTCGCAGTGAGCAGGATCTTGCATGAACACCAGTACGTAACTTTGTGCTGTCTTTGCAGTTCAGACAGTTTCATTACAGGTGGAAGGAAAAAATCAGGTGACTGAAACTTCCCAGCAGTACAGATGGGATTAAAATGTATATGTGAAGTACTTTTCACACTCCAGTCTACTTTTTGCTTTTTGTGTGTCCTGTTTGCAGAAATTTCCCAGTGGGTTGGAATTTTAGGCTGGGAGAACTGAGGCCAGGATAAGCTGATGATTTCCAGAAACATCCTGAAACCTTTGCAGGAAGATCTACCAGCTGTTAATTGTGTGAATAATAATAAATTACATTAAAGATGATGGTGGCTATGCTTCGTAAGTGGAAGAATTGCCATAGTGGATGGCTGTGAGTTGTTAATGAAATTCTTCTATAGCCAGAAGATCAGTAGGTGTTCAGCTATGGTCTTTTGGGGAAAGGCACAGAGAAAAGGTCCTGGGCTGCTAAAGAGCTGCTAGCTGTGAGAGACGATTCAAGAATCTCCTGCCTCGGCTTTAAATAAGTTGTCCTTTTCTGTAGCCAGCCTGGGTTGTCTGTCACCTGCCCTGAGCGTCCTTCCCTCTGTGGTTAATCTCTGTCCTTTGCAGATGGAGTTCCTCTCTGTGCTGCCCTGCAAGAACTCACAGTTTCTCTTGGTCAGTGAGGGATTGTGGGTGTAAATCACCCCCATCACACTACAGCAAAACCTGCCCCTCCCCAGCACTGTCCTGTGGGTCTCTGCCTCCTGTGCTGTGGGGCTGGGTGAGGTGGTGAGAGGGAGCCATGCTTGTGGTGCCTGGGTGCCTGGGTCTGAGAGCATCTCATGTTCTAATGAGGGCTATGTTGTAAGAACAATGCAATGTACTGCTTAGGTGTGTCTCACCACATTTTGTCTTTCCTAGGGCTGCTACACTGTGATCCTGAACTCCTTTGAGACCTACGTGTACCTTGCAGGAGCCCTTGCCATCGGAGTGTTGGCTATTGAGGTACTTACTGTTGTTTGACAATAAGGAAAGCAGTGTCAGTAGATGTCCAGCAGTGAGGCAGACGGGCAGGTGCTCCCCATTGCCAGGGGAAGGTGCTCTGGCAAAGTTCGAGAAGGTCATCAACTCGTGGGTTTAATTGCCTGGAAAGAGATGGGTGCTTGATCCTTTGACACAAAAAGGCAAGGAAATAACCGGTGCCACATGCCTGGAGTGCCACCTTGTGCTAGGCCAGCCACAGAGCTCATCCCTGCCATGCTGGCCACAGGGGCTTTGGGAACCCAATGCTTGCCCCGGGCCCCGCACTGTCACTGCCCTCATTGCAGCAGCACCCCAAAGCTGACTGATCTGTCACTTGGTTAACATGTTCAAATTCTGCCTTTGCTTTAAAAGCTTCTGTTTAGAGCCTGAAACTGTATTGGCTACAGAGCACCTCCACTGTCCTGCATTACCATCTGGCTCTTTGGTGATGTTTTTGAGCAACAGGCTTCCACCAGACATGGTGTTAGTCCAGAAGTGATGTCCCTGTGGCATTGCAGGGGCAAGGCTGGGTGCTTTTGCAGTCCCTTGTCTTGTGCAAAGGAGAGGGACCTGGGCAGAGAGCCTGAGCAGCCTCCCGCAAAGTCTGTGCTGTGCCCATCCCAGGCAGTGGCAATGATGTACAGAGCAGGGATTGTGGAACCTGCTCTGCTGTGACACCAAGGGCAGTTTGGGAATGAAACAAGGCTGCTGCTGCAGCCACTAACAGTTTGAACAGGGCGGGGGGAAGGGGTGGGGAGATGTGGGGAGCAGCGGAAAGAAGGGAGGGATCGCCTTTAGGAAAAAAAGTTTTGCCACAGCCTCCCCTGGGTGGTAAGAAGGGTCCCCCTCACTGCATCACTGACTGCTGGTCAGGAGGGAGCAATGGGGGTGGTCCCAGGGCCGGGGGGGATTTGCTGATTTTATGGAAGTTGCAGCTGACTCTTATGGTACTCTGTTTTGGTTTTGCCCTCTTCTTCCCCCACCTCTTCCCAGCTGTTCGCTATGATCTTCGCTATGTGTCTCTTCCGAGGGATCCAGTAAGAAATGGCCCGTGGACCTCCATGTTCCCCACATGTTCAGAAGAAAGAAGGAAAATCGAAACAAAATCTGAAAACACCCAAAAAACTTTATTTTTTTTAAAATGGGATAGGGAGGGGAAAAAAAAAAAAGAAAAAAAGAGGGTTGTAATATATGAATGACCAAAAGGATTGTACTTCAGGGGCTGGAACTTTGAGGTGATGTGCACTACACTGTACACCAGACCCTTGCCCAGAGCCACCCGCAGCAGCCGTGGAGCAGGAGCCCAGCACAGCGATTGCACTAGAGACTGATGGAGCCAGTGGAGGGGGTGTGGGAGGATGAGCACAGCTGCCTCTTCCACAAGGCTGAGCCTACCATGCACAATTTCATCGTGCTTTAGACAGCAAAGGACTGAAGAACAGACACACAAGGGACTGGATAAGGCAACAGGTTAGCCTTGATTGTCCAGGTGGGTTTGAAACAAGTGGTGGTGGCTCATCTAAGTAGGTAGTCATTGTTTGCGTGATTCTGGCTTTAATTTCCAGCCACAGAATGAAAACACAGATTCTTCAGTAGAAGCTTTGCCCTTGTCACGTGAAACTTGTCTGAGAAGTCTAGCACTTCAGCGAGGCTGGCTTTTCTCCAGAGCCCCAAGCAGGGGCAGCATGATCTAACTTGGCAATGGGACTCAGCTAAGGCTGGCTAAGGGTCAAGAGTTTGGTGCCTACCTTTCTGTTTTTACTAAGATTTATTGTTAATTGTTGTGAAAGAGACCAAATGGTTCCCTGCTGTGTTCCCATCCCCTGGGAAAAATAATGGTCCAGTCAAGAATCACTGACCTGCTGCCTTCCTGAGAAGGGGAGGATAGAATCTTTAAATCTGGTAAGCCTTTGCCTTTCCCTTGATACTTGCAAAAAAACGGTTTATGGTGCTTTGTTAGCATAACTATTTGCAGTGGTTCCTACATCCTTTCCAGCCATAAGGGGAGGTCCAGTCATGGTGCTGGATGGAAGAGGCTTAGGTTTGTCAACCACTCCATGCTGTTTGCCTGGAACAGTCTGTTGGCATCATTTCTGCTCAGAGAATTTCCCCTGAGATTCTCTCATGGGCTCATGATGAAAGTAATCATCAAGTCAGAATTGTTTTAGTTGAGAGTGTTTCCTCCCTTGAGATAGTTTTTTATTTAACTAACGTGTCATCTACTCAATCATTTGGAAGTGAACTTGAGAAAGATGCTTGGGACTGGACCTTAGTCAGAGATTAAGCTGGAGCTTCTGAGGCCCCAGGCAGGCTCTAAGAGCACCCAGCGTGCAGACAAACTGCTCCAGCTGCTGCTCCAGTGGTCATGGATATCAACTCAGGCAGGTCGCTGGTTTCTCTTCTCTGGAATCATCAACCCCTGTTGCCTTAATTGTTCATCTGGTCACTCTCTGACCCCAAACTCATTTTTCCTGGGGGAGGATAGAAAGGGCTGTGGTTTCTCATTTAGCTTAGGTCTTTTTACAGATTTTATAGGCTCAGATTATGTGAGCATTTTTATATAGGCTCAAATCAGCTCTTCTGAAAGCTGTAACCTCTGGCAAGGAAGGAGCTGAGCAGTAACCTCATGCCCTGGCTTTGCAGCTGCAGGAGGTACATCCTCTGGCTGTTCCCTTACATCCCTGTAAGGGATGTGTCCCTTGAGCTCTCCCACTGGCACTGCACAGACTACAGGCAAGGGAGAAAAGCAGCAGAAAGCCTAGGCCATAATTGACAAAGATCCTAGCTAAATATCCAGGTTGGGGAATCAAGATACTAAGGAACAGGAAAGAGGCGTTAGAAGCTTTTTCTCTTCATTTGAGAACAAAACTTTATTCATCAGCAGGATAGGGCTGGGCAGGTAGAGCTGCAGCCCCCCCCTGCTGCAGTCAGCATATTCAGCAATGAAACAGGCGGCCAGGGCTGCTGAGCAGCCCCAGATGTTGCATTAAACCTTGTGGAAAGCTGTTCTGAACTATTTCCCTCTGGACCTTTTTGTAATGAGGCATTGTAGCATTAAATTCTGGTCTGTTGTTTAATAAAGGAAAACAGTTTGGTTAGCCAAAACCCAGCAGTATTTGTACTGGACAGCAGGTGCTGCACTTAAGATAAGAAATATCTGCTGCATCTACTAGTCTCGTAGGGAATGGGCCGAGCAGAAGGTGAGCTTATCTGTTCTCCTTCTGCCTCAGGAGTTGGTGTCAGTTACTGTTCTGGGAGAGCAAATCCCAGGGAAAGAACAAAACTGTCAGAAGAGACAGTAATTTGGCTGGAGGTTATTGAGAGAAGTAGAACTGCCTCCCCCAGTCTCCAGTTTTTTTCTTTCCCCTTGGTTTATTATGCAGAGTCCTCAGGTCAGAGCCTGGAAGGCAGATACTCTAATTTGTGCACGGTGGGTGGTTGAAAGGAAAGAAAAAAAGCCTTTAAGCCTTTTTCTGCCACCAGTGGCATGGGAGAGAGGAAAAACCGTCAGAGCTGGGGGAACCAGACCAAAGCAGCCAGAGCACTAAGTACTGAATATACACACCTGAAATAGGATCTTTGCTGGCTTGTTTCTCTTTGGCTTTCCTAATTCTGTACTCAGTGCTTTGTTTTGAACTTTCTCACTTTCCCTCTCTCCTGAATGGTAGTCCCTCAATCTTCAAAAGGATCTCCTCTTCACCTGTTATTCGGGGCTGTGCACAGCTATTTCTCCTCTCTTACC
>NW_020897693.1:15686216-15704110 GCF_003984885.1 Neopelma chrysocephalum
CCCAGCAAAGGCCAGGCAGCATCAATATGTGCAAGTCTGACAGAACCTGTGGTAGTTGGTAAGATGCAAAAAGAATTTCCCTCAGGGGAATTTAACGAACTAGCAACCCCAGAAAGCAGACTCCCACTGTATGGCAAAGCATGTAAATTTGTTGGTTTTGTCCCTTGGTTATGTGGCTGCTCCCTGTGTTGTACAGTAGTTTTCAGAACTGTAGGCAGGAAAAGCAATTGTATTTTTGTATTTGTTTTTAACAGCTCTGGTGAACAGTCTGGGGTCAGGGGCTAAAGGTAGAGTCACTGCTCGCTGGAGAGCTCTGGGCAGGCTGGAGACCAGATAGAGCTGCTGTGCTGCTGCCTCCTTTGCTGTAGCACTGTGACCATGGCCCAAGAACCTTGGATGGAGTAGAGAGGAGCCTGTGCTTGTGAGCCCACAGCCCCTCTAGCATCCCTGCCTCCTGGCTGTTATTTAATGCTCAAACGACTGTCACAAATGCCTGGGAAAAGGGCTGGCGTGTGAAATAATGTTTGAAATCTATTTTAAAAAACTGTAAATGTACTTTTTATTAGATAGTGGAGCTAATTTATCCTGTATTCCCTACTGTAATGCTTTTTTATATGGAAAGGAATTTTTTTTTTGGTAATATAAACCAGAACACAAGCCTGAAGCACTCTGTGCATGGTTTTTTGTGTGCATTTCTAAAAAAAAAAAAAAAACAAAACAAAAAAACCCAAAACAAAATAAAAGATATTGTGACAGTGAAGTGAAACAGCTTTAATTTTCACTATTTGCTTGGTGTTCAGTACAGTCACTTTCTTACCATAGAAGAAATAAACTCAAGTACAGCAGCTAAAATGAGGTATAAATTGAAGTGTCCCATTCTCCCCTGAACCACCCCTCCACCCCCACCCCCCCATGTAAAAACCCTTGATCAGAAGGGAGAGGCCAGATTAGGACAGACAGAGCCTCTCCTTTGTCACCAGCTCCAGTTTGCCAGATACCAGTTAGGCATAAATATGGTGATGTAGGGAGTTATGTGAATGATGAGCTTTCTTCACCCTCCAAAGTGAGGGTTCTGCGAATGCAAGGGTTTGGGTTCATCCCTGGCAGAGAAAGGGGGTCAGCCTTAAGTCCTGGCCTGTGCCTGCTTGGGCACAACCCTCTGGGGAACAGACTACTAGCCCTGCACAGCACTGTACAAATACAGGTACTTCACTGCAGTCTCCCTTGGGAATGACAACAGTCCAAGGCCTCTGTCACAGTATAAACAGATAAGGAAACTGAGGCCTGTGGAGACAGTTTTTTTCTCAGATCAGTTGCAGAGCCTGAGGTGATGCCTCAGGCTTTTGATCCCAAATTATGTGCTCAACTGCCACGTTCAGCTATGGTGCCAGCACTTCTGTCATTAGGGACACTATTCTGGACAAAATTTTTCGGCATCCTCCTTCCTTTTCCCTCATTCGTAAAACAGTGAAGACAACCAAGTTCAGTGGGTTTCTGGCAGTGCTGCAGATGCTCTGCCTGGGCTTCGTCCTCAAGCCACCCTGAGAAACACCCTCTTAGACCTCCCCTGCTACCCATTCACCACCTTCAATGGGCCTGGTCATGTTTCTCCTGCTGCACCTTGCTGACAAGAAGGGACATGCCAAGGACCATAACTCAGTTGTAGAAGAGATGTAGAGCCCCACTCCATTTCCATGATTTCTACATGGTCTGTTGATAGCAAGATGGAGCAAGAAGCATCAAAATAAAACAACTTCTTCCATCTCTCCACTTTAAGGACTAGATACCAAGTAGTATGAAATCTTTTAAGTGGCCACTCTCCCAGTTAACTGGCAAACCTAGAAGTGGCTGATTATTTCAGATTTTGCAGAGGCAGTTACTAAGCAGGGGACCAGAGGAATCTGATCTCACCTAATTTAAAGCTACTCTGGAAAGCTGTAACTGCTTCCCCCACCCTCCCACACCTGATTTAACCATCAAGAAGTCTTTGGAGAACTGCTCTCACATAACGCACTAACTCATTTCTCTCACTTACGGGGTGATATTTTAAGGTACACTAATCAAACCAGAGTCATAACTAAGTTCATAGGACCTGTGGCCAACACAGATGGGAGGCAGCATTAAGAAGAGCCTCCATTTCCTTCTTCTGCGAGATTACTTTTGCTGTGGTTTTACTTGTCTGTCCCAGAAACATAATTTCTCCCCCTCCCCCCAAACCAACCATCAATCTGTGTATACATTCATGTGACGCCCCAAAACACAAAGAATCAAGCTTCACGTACCTATACCAACAACTACAGCCAAAGTGCCACACTGAGGCCACTGCAGCTGCCCATGCAGGTGACGCACAGGGTGAGAGCAACAGCCACAGCTTGCCATGCTCCAGCTTCTGCACATAGCACCACTTGGTCTAATTTCTGATACTCTCTGGGCTGTATTTGATCATTACCTGCCTCACAGGTAAAGGTTTCCCTCTGAGAGCCCAATTCTTCCACTTGAACAGGAACACTCCTCTTAATTAAAAGTTTTAGTTGCTCAGTATAATTTTTTGACATGCTGAAAGCAGCTTGACAAGTGTGTGTTCTTGGGAGGCTCCAGAATTTAGCCTGCTGTTGGATGTTGCCTCTCCACTTGATCTACTTCTTAGGTAAGAAACTAAGTTATAGTTGTGATGTTTCCAATATTCTTACCTGTCAGGCATTTTGCATGGCCAGTAAGTACAATGCACACAGTGTCCCAAGCTTATGTAGCTGCTTCTAAATGCCAAAAGCACTAACACGACATACAATTAACTACCCACTACCTTCTTCTAACTCTACTAAGATATAAAATAGCAATAGCCATAGATCCCAGTCTCACCAGTGGCTTGAGGGTTGTTGTTCACACAAGCAGTTCTGTTTGCATCGGCATCTTTCTACTGGGATTTTGGAACATCAGCTCTATTACAGGGCATGCTCTGATCCAGTCAACAGTAGTGCATGAGTAAGAAGTCCATATCCTGTACACAGACCTTCTGGCTTTAGTCCCACAGAGAATAAACTGCCACCTCTAATTGTGGACAAGCATAATCCACAAGGAAAGCGCTAAGAAGTAGGGTAGCCAATGCTGTTAAAGCCCAGGAGGTGTCAAAGAAACTTCCCGGTGAGCACTAAAGTACTAAAATCCGGCCTTGACAGAACCAGAAAAGGCAATGATGCCTTCATATGCTCCACTCCTTGCTATTCTTCATCCCAGTTAAATATCTTAATGCTACAAACTTTGGTTCTCTCTTCTCCAAGTCAGAAGAGACGTGATACCTGCATATCAGCAGAGTTGGAAGACCATCTCCCACAGCCATCTCTAGAGGTTGCTCCCTGACCCAAGCATCTGGACTGATGCTCGCTCTGCTCTTACTAGTGCTAGCCTCAACGGCATTCCAGCCCCTGCTTAACTAAAACATTAGATGCGACCTCAGACCCACCTCTGCTACTACCATCAGTAAAGCTGCAACTGTAGGAACTGTTTCAGGGTGAAGGGGATAGGACCCCAGCCTACGAACTTCATGAAACACAAACAAGGGGATGTCTTTGTGCTCAATGGGCTATTTCCAATAGCTTCCTTCACTTCTCCCATCTTGTAGTTCAAGCTGCTCCACTATTCCCAGTGTTGTCCCTTTAGTGGGAACACGTAAGGGTTCTCCCTCTTCTTTTGGTGTATCTCCTGCCAAGCTCTGCACAGCACCTGGTGCAAAACTATGAACTACACAAAAATGCACCCGTGGCAGAGAAGAGCTGTTTGTAAAGCACTGATCTTGACCCCATCCAGCCCCCAGCTACCTAGACAGTCAGTACTTGCTAAAAGGGGAACGGGCTGTACACATGGGCATACACTCCATCAGGCAGGTGCAAGGCTTACCAAGTAGAGTAGCTGAGTCCTTCATTGGTTGTCTTACTGCCCTGTCTCCTCAGGGATTTGGTTTCAATATGCTGGCTTTATTTTGTGCTTTGTTCCATCGGGTTCAGAGCCTGTGATCCAATTGGTCAGTTCCTCCCAGAAAACTGGCCTTTTTTTCCCTGAGCCTGCCAGGCCTACACACTTCCCTGAGCCTTCCTCCTGCTGCTCCTCACCTCCTGCAGAGAGGCTGGGGGGATCCCACCTGCTGCTGCTCCCCCCCATTTCAGCTGGCAGTGCCACCAGCACCAGGTTGCACACTGATTCATGCCGGTAAAGAAGGAAACTACTTTAGAACCAAAAGGGACTAATTAAAAACTAAAATTAAAAAAAAAAAAGGTATAATTATAATGCAAAATTACCGACACAAACTCCCCCCTCCCACCCTTCCCATAACAAAAAAGCCCAGGAATTAGACTTTCTTGGGACGACGTCCAACTTGGTAATAATAATAAATGCTGATGATAATGAAGAGGGCTCGGCTGACCAGGAGGAGCACAGCACCCGTGGCTATCCGGCTACTCTCAGCAAGGGAGACAGTGGTAACTGGAGAAGAAGGAAAGAGACAAGGCAGAGGTTGGTGATACAAAACCACAAATGAACAAATAGCACAAAGTTGTTTTCTGCTGCCCTCTAACGCAGTGTCTTGGCAAGAGCTGCTGAGCCTTGCAAGCGCGGGAGCCTTCAGCACAGGCTCACTTGCATGCACAGTGAATTCACTTGCTTGATTTTACAGCCTTGCAGCCAGTCACAAATCCCAGAGCTCTCACTTACAGAAACCCTCCTTTAAAGGCAGCCCCACATTCAGGCAGCCACAGCCTGAAATGGTCACTCGAGCAGATGCAAGTTTCCATCATGCTCAGATGTTAAATGTGGGAGCCCCATCTTCCTGAGTTTGCTTTGTGGCTTGAACACTTCAGTGCTGATAAACATTTCTCAACTTTAGGAGCATCTAGAAAACGTGCACAGTCTACATACTCTGCCTCAATTGAACGTGTCTCTTTTTTGGCTACCAACACATAGCCCATATCTAAATCAGCATCACAGTTCATGAGTTACCAATACACACATATAAGAACCCCCTTCTTTGTTAAATAGAGATAAGCTCCCTAGAAACAAGCTAAACTCTTATTCTCTGTTTTGGTATGACTGAACATCCCCCTTTTTAGTGTAGGTTGCTACAGTCTTTTCTTGTCAGACCCTGCATGTAGGCAGCCCGCTCCACCAAAGATGAGTGCTGGCTGTGAAGGCCAGGACGTTTTCAGGAAGAAAACAAAATGAATTGTCAGAGGGCAATGTTTCACCCTTCAGTGAGCAGCCCAGAGCAGAGGCTGCTCCATGTCGGAAGAAAAAGGAGAGCAGCTGGCTGGGAAGATGCTCCAATACCGCTCACACCGCTGCCCTGCCCACCGCTGACCCCCGCTCCCCGCCCGGCGGGCACGCAGCCTTCGCGTCCTCCTCCTCCCGCGGGCACTCACCCAGGAACTGCACGGCGAAGTAGCATGCCTCGGCCAGCAGGCTCCAGCGGATGATGGCCTTCTCGGCGGTGTACAGGGCGTTCCACAGGATGAGCGCGATGCCTGCGAGGGACAGCGTAGCGCGCTGCCCGAGGGCCGGGGCGGCAGCGGGAAGGGGCACCGCACCAGCCCTCCCACTGCCCGGCGCACACGCCCCGCCCGCCGCCGCCGCGCTTCTCGACAGCCCCGCGCGGTGCCGCTGCAGGACGACGGTCCGTTTTCCTTCCCAAACCATATCTCCAAGCTCACCTCACCTTCTTGTCCCTTTGCCTCCTGGCTTCCCCTGGGATGCTGACGCCTGCCCCATCTCCCCTCCCACTCCCACGGGTGCATCTTGCCCCAGCCACAGCCCAACACCCCTCACCTGGCCCAGCTGCAGGCTCCTTTTGCTGAGGTACTTGGGGTGCTTTCCTAGGTATTCAGAGAATGCACAGACCTTTTTCTCCTACGTGCAGCAAGCCTGACTCTGTGCTAGGAAAAAGCAGCAGTAGCCAAGCTTTTCAAAATACACCTCAACAATTTTTTTGCTAACAGCAGATATTGTGCTCTCCAGCTGCAGCTCGCTAGCTGGCTGGGGATGGACTTTGTCCCCTCCTGCCCTTTTGGCCTCCTCTCCCCTTACTCTACGGCAGCCATGTGCCCCAGTACAGTGGCACAGCACTCACTGAGGAGGGCTCCTCCATAGAGCCGGATGGGAGTCTTGCTGCTCACCGATTCCTCCTCGAAGATGGCATTAAAGAGCTGGTCCGGGAAAGCAAGGGCCTGGCAGAGGCAAGAGAGAGACTCAGCAGCCTGCACTGACCAGGGCCACCAAAATGTGTCCTCTTAAGTAGCAGCGCTCCAACATCACACCTTCCTGGGACTGGAGCCACTGGCCAGGAAACTGGAAATTAAGGAGGTGCAAGAAATATCATTGTGTTAGCTATGGGCTGCACGGCTGGTTTCTGTGGCCTAGGCTGCCATGCCATGTGTGGTTTATGACCCTGACTATGAAAACAAACTCTGGTGATGGGAACGAACTGCCAAGGACACTGCTAGCAAAGTCCATTACTGAGACAGTGAGGGCAAAGGCCTCACAGGGGAAAACAGTAGCTGCTAAAGGCAGAGGAAGAAGACAAATGCCAGGGGTCAAAGATCCATGCTGGGGCACCCTTTGGCAGTCAGGAGCTGGCAGTACCCAGGACCACATCCCTCACTCACCATGATGGCGACCCCAGAAAACATGACGGCGGAAGCCAGCTGCCAGACCCTGTATGAGAGGGAAGACAGAGGACTCAGCGTGAGCTCAGAGGTGATCCCATAACTCATACTTCACAAAGCATTTCTGTCTTCCTGCCCCTTCATCAGCCTTCATCCTTTCCCCTTGCACAACTGAGACAGCCTGAAGCCTCCCATGGTAGGACTCAGCTTTCCACATCCCCACTAGCTCCAGCCTCAGCATGCACACGAGCTTTGCTGGTGAGACAGAGCCAAACTCCCCCTCACCCAAGCAAAGGAAGGAAGTAACCCTGCCAAGAGGATGGTACAGAGCAGGGTCCCCACAGGACACACCTGTCACATAGGAGACCAGGAACTCCTCCAGCCCCACATAGTCCTTGTAGTTCCCAGCACATGCTGTGAGACAAGAACTTGCAGGCCTCAGGCTGATTTATGGGGGAAGAAGGCAGAATGGGTCTGATCCTACAGCCTCCAAGAAGCTCCTGCAGGGAGCAGTGATGCTGGTGTAGCAGCAGAGCAGGTGTCAGAAGCCAGTTATGCTGTGACAAAGGGCCCTCAGATGACCCAGCTTCAAAGTGATCCAATATCTTACCTGAGCCCCAGTGGTTCCCGAACAGCAAATTTGATTTCATTTCCCAGTACTTGGCTAATCTGAAATTCAAACGAAAGGCACAAAGTCACTAAGCAGATCCTTCCCCAGTCTTTAGGCAGTATTTGCAGCCCAAAACCACATACCCAACTCCCTGTGGGAGTTTATCTCTAAGAGGGCTGGAAGGAGGAGGAGGACAAGGGATTCATCTGTGATCCCTTGGTCCCAATACCTGCCAAAGGTTACCCTGATTTCCAGCAGGAGCTGCAGCCTCTACTGCTTCCTTACTGCGATCAGTCACCTGCAGCATGGGGCTGGGGCAGGGTCAACATTAACTCTTGTCACCTCTTACCTATGTAAGAAGGGAACTGACTACTCGCACACACCACCTGCGTGTCACATCCTGATGGAGCACAGGCTCCAGCAGAGCCCTTAGGGTGTCACAGCATCTGTCCTGTTCTCATGTCCACACTGCCCAGAGCAATGCCTGGCTGTGACTACCCCAAACCATGAGGATGGGCAAGCCATGTGGGTGGGAAGACTACATACACCAGCACCAGGGAAAGGCACTGGGGGACCTTTCGGTTGCAGAGAGCTCTGTGCTGCTCCCCACTCACAGGCAGGAACCAGGCAATCCCCTGCCAGCAAGTTCTCTACAGAGCACTGAGGACAGGACTCCCATGGGGCACACCCTTGTCCTCCAGCTCTGGTGTATCAGTTAAACAGGTTGTTTGTTTGCAATTCAGGCCTCTTTTGAGAGGCACTGCTTAAACTGCTGCTCCAGTGTCCAGGCCACCGGCTGGTGGACATTGGTGGTGCCATGGTCTTATAGCACCAGCTCCAAGTTAGCTCATAGGTGTCTCAGCAATACAATGTCAGGAATGAATTAAGGAAGCTTGAGGGCAGAGCTCACCCTATTATCACAAAAAGCAATGTTAGGCAGCTCCTGTTCACCCAGCAGGCTGCACAGCCCATCACTGCTCAAAGGCACCATTACTTGTGCCACCACAGCCTTCACCTTTCCCTTTAGAGGAGCCTTATGGAGCTGGGAGCCTGTTTTTGCCAAAGTGGATGCAGAAACTAGATGCTAAAAAAGCTCCACACCACCTTACTTTGCCCAGCAGAAGGTCTCTTTTCCATCATTACTGCAGGCTTCCCTCTCCTCTGGCCTCACCTTTGAGCGATGGACCTCGCCGTCGTCATCCTCCCCGCCGACCCCCAGGATCTTGCGTGTCTTCAGCCTGCTCACCAGGTCTGTCTGGCTGTGCTTCTTCATCAGCGGCGGGGGCTGCTTCGCCGCCATGGTGGTGGCCTTCCACCACCAAGTCCTGGCTGCGAGGTGGCACAAGGAGGGTGCAGGAAGTGGCTCTGCCGTCACATGAAATTTCACGAGGTTTGAAAGAAAAAAGACCACCACCGCCACAAAATCTTTCTGTTAGGCTGGCAGATGGCTCCTCATTGTAATGGGGCAGAGAGCCCTGGGAACAAGGCCCAGCCCCACCTACAGATAGCTCATCTCAGGCTGATCCTGCCATCACTGGAATCTGCCATGGGGGGAAAGAAAAAAATCAGAAAAGCATGGCTTTAGTGTGGGAATTTAGTTATAAATGCTTTTGACCTACAAACGATAATCTGGTCTATCCCAGCATGAGGCAATGCCCAACAGTACCTCTTTGCTGTTTCCCAGATTAGGAGAATTAAATGCTTCTCAGACTAGGGGAATTAAAGTCATTCAGCAATGCTTTGCCTTTTGTCCTTTCCCATGCAATACATCACATCCTTCAGCTGCCATTTCAGGCCCAAACCCAAACAAGTCTCAGGTATTTGTGTCCCACCTGCCTCAGATGTTGCAGTCCCCATGTTATGCCTGAAAACATCAGCCCCTGAACAGCAAAAAGCTAGAGGCACGACTTCCCTTGAAGATATGTTGCTTTCTGGGAAACAGAAGATGATGGCAACTAGAAACTACAAACATTGCCTGGGATAAGTAAAGACAAAGGCAACTGACAGAAACTGTGATGGAAAAGATAACTTCTGCCTTGGTATGGTGGTATAAAGGTAGAGGTGTTGAGTTCCATGAAATCACTCTGTATCATCCCACAATCATAAAACTCTGGGAACCCTCAGTTTGGAAAGCCTTTTCTTCTAATTTGCCTTCATTTCATCTTGGTGCAGCTGAAAATAAACCCCTTTTTCCATTTGCTACTTCACCCTCCCAGAGACCTACAGACAAATGCTCCCAGGCACCAGCTAATCCAGCCCAAGCAAGCATCAGGCTCAAGCACCAGCAGCCCTGTGCCCCAGCCGAGCCTTCCCACAGCTGCCTCAGGAGAAGACAATTTATTCTTAAGTATTTCATGAGTCTTCAGGGAGTAATGAAATGAGGTGGCAGTTATTTTGGCATTGTGCATGTCAATGTTGTCCCACTGCCTTGCAAGGGATTTCCCTCTCCAAGGAAAACCCTTTTCTGTGGTGGTTCAGACAAGAAAGGCCAGTCATGTCTGCAAGTGCCCAACATAACTCTTTCTGTAAGGCAAAGTTAAGAGATCTCGCTAGGACTCCCATGATTTAATTAGACCCTTTTGGCAGACCAAGAGGCAAAATGCTTTTCAGTGAGCCAGTTCAGCTACTCAGTGCTTCTTTTGGATTGTAGGGGAGGTTTGTTTGGATGTGTTTTCTTGCTCTGATTCCACTGAATAACTAAGCCCAGGCTCCTGGAAAGGCAGCACAGAGCCAGGTGCAGCAGTCAGGGTCTAGAAATATTTCAGAAGTAGGACAATGGAAAACAACCGCTCAGGAGGAAGGCAGAAGCTGTACATTCATGCCTACCCTCGAGCACAAGGCAGGAAGCTCAAATGGCAGCTGACAGTAGAAAAGTTTGAAAGATTTATCATGTCTAGAATTTGCTGACCCAAACTGTCACAATAAATTGTTTGTACTCAAATCTAGATAATCTGCACATAAAATCCACCCCAAAGCCAGAGTGATACATCAAAAAGAAAAGCTTCACCCTTTTAATTTCCTTTACTACAGTTTTTGCAGTTCTTCCTGCTCCTGTCTGACCCAGACTCACAAGGCTGGATGTTGAGCAGTTTCCCACCAGAACCGCTGAAACCAGAAAAGACATGTTGCTGTTGTAGTTCTAGTCCAGTGTTTTCTGATCAAAGCTATCCATTCCAATCCTGAAGCAACACACCTCTGGTGAATGCTCCTCTCTCTCACTCTGAGCCTCAGGACCACTCTGAGGCCATCCCACAGCCCTCATATAGCCCAAAGCAGCTTCTGGAACATGGGGAAGACAGTCCCAAATGAAGGGCTGACACATGATGCCCCAGGTATGCCAGGCTGTCAGGAGGACTCTCACACCCCTGTAAAAGTGCAGGTACCTATTTGACCACTCTCCCTCCCCTGCGTGCTTTGGTGTGGAGCAAACCCAAGTCCTTCCATGAAGACTTGATAGCTGAGGGAAAAATCTGCAGAGGGCCTGAGCAGCAGCATCCTACTGGCTCTCCTCAGGGATAAGAGACTTTGAGGCTTGCTGATCTTTATAGGACTTGGGGTGCTGAGTATGCTGGCCATGCCAGCCTGGCACTTCTTGGTTTCTTGCATCTTGGCTTCTTGCCAGGGAAAGCCTGCTGCCCACATCTCATGCTCTGGCCTCGTGGTCAAAAATGGCAGTGAAAGGGAAGGTGGAATGGGGGGAAAAAAAGAAAACAAAGCAAAGGGAGAAGACAAAGAAGGGGGGGAGAAAGGGGGGGAGAAAGGGGGGGAGAAAGGGGGGGAGAAAGGGGGGGAGAAAGGGGGGGAGAAAGGGGGGGAGAAAGGGGGGGAGAAAGGGGGGGAGAAAGGGGGGGAGAAAGGGGGGGAGAAAGGGGGGGAGAAAGGGGGGGAGAAAGGGGGGGAGAAAGGGGGGGAGAAAGGGGGGGAGAAAGGGGGGGAGAAAGGGGGGGAGAAAGATAAAAAGGAATAGAGAATTTCTCCTGAGGGCAAGAAGCAAAGGAACGTGGTAGGGGTTGAAGGGGGGACTCCATGACTCACCAAGGAAGACTGAACAGCTCTGTGATTACAGAGGCAGTTTTGCAATTGACCCAAGGCCAAAGATCAAAATTTGCCTTCATCAATTGTTTTGACAGTTGCTTTCAGGGCAGGAGTTGGTGGAAATTTATCCCCATCATCATTAGCACTGCTCTCCCATTAAGAGTTTCCACTAATTTGTGGTAAACCACTGGCTAAGAGCTGGGACAACACAGGCCAGATACAAATGCCAATAAAACAATCACTGAAGGCCATTCTGGTACATAAAACCACACCCCTACAGCACTAAGCACAGCTATGGCATGGCCCTGCAGCCAGTCCCACATCTCTAACCCCCTCGTCCAGAGACAGAGCCAGCCTAACAAATACTGCATATTAATGGATAATGAGCTAATGAATGCATCAGTGCTAATTCAGTGACATTCAGATAGAAGATGCTGAGGATTTGAAAACATTATACTTACATTAATGTATCCTGACACACTGACAATTTAGAGGATGGTTTCTATTAGCCTGTGAGTTTTCAAAGGTAAACCTCCACCTCCTCCTTCTCCTGCAATTCTCGCCTCCTTAATCCTTTT
The DNA here is from genome assembly GCF_003984885.1 of Neopelma chrysocephalum. NCBI lineage: Eukaryota > Metazoa > Chordata > Aves > Passeriformes > Pipridae > Neopelma > Neopelma chrysocephalum. The sequence goes on from NW_020897693.1 coordinate 15,698,087, forward strand.
TCCAAGCATCCCAGGGGCTGCGCAGATCAATCACCATAAACAGGCAATTCCTACTCCCTGGCACAGCTCTCTTGTGTTGGACAGTGCCCGTGTGCAGCTGAAAGAGGGGTTTTTCCTCTTAAATCCCTTTTCTTCGCAGGCTCCTTTCAATCTCTGCTCCCTTGCTCAGCTGTTCAGCATACTGCACTCAATTTTGATAGCTACTGCTTAGTGGTGCAAAGAAACCTCACTGGTCCCATGCTAATGATAGCTCAATCTCTCCCCACCTCCACAGCTCTTCCCCCAACATCTCTGCTTCCCTCCCAGTGTCTGGAGAGGAGAGCTCTGCAGTGTGGGAGAGGGGAGACTCAACTCAACTGCACACGCAATGGTGCTGCAGCAGCCGGAGCTGTGTGCCCGTCACAGCGGGTGCACGGCACTGAGCGAGGGGAACCAGACCCCATTCCTGCAGGCACCTGAAGCTGATTGCCTACAGCCTTAGCAAGCCAAGGCCAAGCTGCAGATGGGTTGTATCCTTCCTGCCTGGGAGGACATGGCTCCCCAGGGCCCTGAAGACAGGGATGCTGCCTACTGCTAAGCTGGATGTTGTTTCAGTGGCACTGCCATCCAAGGTGCAGCCTTTTACCTGACAAAGAAGTGCTGCTTGATTTAAAGAGGTGATATTACAGAACCTCTTGCTCCAGGGGTTTGAGGGCGCTTCCAATCTGCAAGCAGATGAAGAGACAACGAACCAGAGTCAAGCCAGGACAATGAGTGAAAGGTTTACACATTTAAGCTGGACACAGTTTGTTCAGCTCTACCATGTTCAGGCCAGGGAAAGGACTCTTGCTGTCCTGTTTTAGATTTCCCAAGTCAATACGCCTGAGACAACATCTTGAGCCCACTTTGATTTGTTATGCCTCGGAATGAACCAAGAAGGTGCAGTGGATGTTATGTCCTTTGTAACAGCTTAGCAGGGCACTTGCCATGCCTAAGTATCTTCCACGGGCCACAGGTTGAAAACCAAGAGTAAGTATAAAGCACTGTCAGTGTCCCTTTACAATACTGGAGTACCCCTGGGAGCACCCTGGCAGAGCCCAGGGGAGTTCTCCAGCACTGCAGCAGCACAAGGGGGTGTGCACATGAGAGGGGCACCCACCATGGCATCTGTGCTGTACCTGGCCCTCACAGACAGGCTGACGTCCAGAGCATTTCTCTTGCAAGGGCCCAGCAGCTGTAGTGGACTTGTCCAGCTCTTCTGGTGTTTCTCCACGTTGTGGCGTTTCCGTCTGTTTTCTGGTGAGGACAGTACCAGGTTCACAGCAGCTGCTCTGGACCCCATACCTACGCAGCCACAGAGCCAGTGAGAAAGCCTGGGCTCACACACATGAGCAGGGCAAAGAGAAGAGGCAGTGGGAACAAGTAGATTAAGGACAGGATGCACACACCTACCAAGTACCTCGTCTCTTGCAAACATTAGGCTGTTGCCTAATTAAATAGAATCCAAGACTCTTTTTTTCCCCCCCTACATGTGCAGGTTCAGTCTGCTCACTGTATACATGCATAAAATCTCTTGGTAAACAACCTTGGACACTTCAGGACTCTGAAATCCTGAGGGATGAGGCAAATCCCCTGTGTCTAACCCAACATTACACCTGAGAACCACAACACATCTTTGTGCATCCTATCCAAATGGCCTAACAAAAGTTTCCCCAGGAAGCCCTTGGTGGAGCAGACCCTGAGCCAGAACTTCCCATATCCCATGTAACTACCAAGTTACAGCTATATTCATGCTGTATTGCTGCAACTGCACATCCCAAACCCATGGTGATTGTACCAGCTCCCTGCCTAGATTTCTGTCAAGCGTGGAGATTTAGATGATTAGGACCTCTCTGCCACCAGCCAGCTGGGAATGAAACTTGATCAAGCCAAAAATAACCTGATGCTCAGGCAGTAAAAACAATTAGCACTCAGTCATCACAGCAGCAGAATGCAGCTGCTGCTCCTGCCCAGTCTGGCACAGTCTGTACACCTAAGCAACAGGGATACTTCAGATTTGTCACCTGTAACAAGCCAGGCACACAGGACTCTATTCCCACATAAACACCAGACCTTTCAGCACAGACAGCTCTTTGCAAAACCAGCAGGAAACATCTCTTGCCAGAGGCTCATCTCCAACTCTGCCACAGCCCTGCTATTTCTTTAAGCAACTCTAACAGGAACAGAGACACTGTCCTCCTTAGGGAATACCTACAAAGCTAGGCAGTAGATCTCACGCTGAAAATGCAAAGCAAGATCCTTAGGTCAAAGGACATCTTCACTGGGTGCCTCCAGATCACCTCCCACAGACAAAACTCAAACCACCTGACACGCGCAAGAGCCTCAGGCACATCTACAGCTCGCCCTTCAGGCTGGACATGCCCCATGGCCAGATGCCCTCCAAAGCTGTTTGTGAGTGATGCTGAGCTGCCCACAGCCACAGAGCCACCAATCGCAAGGCAGCAGCACCCAGTGCCTCCAGCAGCTCCGGCAATCCCAAAACGCAATGGATACAGCCAGCATCACCCCTCAGCAGGGAACAATGAGGTCTCTGCAGCCTGCTGGGGAGGAAAGAGTTAACTCATGTTGCCTCCTCTGTTATCACTGCATGCAGAAAGGGACATGCAAAGTCTGCTCAGCCCTTTCCACAGAATGTTTCCTCCAATCCCTTTAGGCTTGCATCTCCCAAGCAAGCTCAGCACCTCACCCTCCTCCACACTGCTCTTCTGCAGCCCCTGGGTGTGGCAACTCATGCCCCCAAGCTCCCTGTGGCTGTAAAAGCATCCTGTCCCAAGAATCACCACGATCAGGGCCAAGCCATAGTGAGAGGTATGGCCCAGCTCCAGAATTTTATTGCCCACAGGTTTCAAATTTCCTTCAGCAGGGACCACAGGAAAGTTTCTTTCCGTGTCACAGGATGTGTTGTATAGCAATCAAAACCCGTAAAGTGCTCAGTTTCCCCAAAACATGATAAAAAAGCTCTGTTGCTCTACTAGTTTCTCAAACAGGAGCTATAATTAAACACAGCAACCACGCTCCCGCCGCCCTGCCAACCACCACCTGCAGCAACGCACCAACCCCTCTATGCGAGCCCTGGCAGCACCTCAGGGGAGAAATGGTTGTTTGCCTCTCGCAGCAGCTGGTGGGGCAGCCTGCAACATGCTGAACGTGCTCAGTAAGGTGCCCTGCACAGCTACGGTGACGGGCACAGCAAGCAGAACACCGCAGAGGTGCCCAGCTGGACACCTGGTCCCACCGTAGCCCTGCTGCACTGGCTCAGTGGGCTCCCAGCACATGGGACAAACAGACTTCACCTTTCATTCACCATGTGCATGCACACACCCCACAACAAGTGCAAGCCCAGCCTCGCTACCCTGCCTTCTCAAGTAGCCCATCCCTCACTGCTGAGGCGTGTTTTGGCTGCAAATACAAAGGAGGAAAGGCACAATCAGCAAGGTACAATGAGCTGCCTCAGTGGATGCCATCTGTATTATTTACATAAAAGTCTACCTCCTCCATCATCCTCCTCCCTCTCAGCCCAGCCAACCACAGCAATCCATCAACCCAAAGCTGTCCTTGATCTTCTCAAAGGCTCTGGCAGCCGCCTCCCAGCCTCAGCCCACAGCCTGCACCCAGCCCCTTGCTGTCTCAACAGATGGCCACAACCAAGCAGTTAAGGTTCCCAGGGAACTGAGAGGATGGAGAGACAGAGGCAAGCAGGACATACTAGGATCAGGTGCTGTTTTTCTTTAAGGGCATTAAAAGAGGAGAATTTCTCTTTGATTCCCAGCTGCCTTAGACAGGTGTTTGCGAGAGACAGTCCCAGAAGCTTAGCAGGCCATCTGTCCTACAGATGATTTCTACAGAGAAACATTAGAAGCAAAAACCCATATGCACACACAGAAAAACACACAATTCCCCCCCCCCAAAGAAAACCCAAACCACCAAGTAAATTAACCCTTGATACTGAAAAAGAGCAGCTTAAAAAGCTAGGAAAGCCCTTCAACCAAACAGGACAATGAAGGTCGGTTTTACAGAAAATCTGATGCATCTCCTCATTTCATCTCCTCTGCCTCACACCTGAGCCATGACACAGGCTCAGACGAGTTGTATGAAAAGTAACCCTGGGACCACAGAGAAGCCCATATACATGTTCCTCACTTACAACACTGCCGAACAGTGACATGGGACTTCTTGCATCTCTTCTCCCGACACCCTCAAACCTCTCCAGATTTTCTTCCCACTGTGCACCTAAGGACCTGACAAGAGCCTTTCATAAAAGCTCCAGGAAGCCAATGCTCTTTACTTCCAACAATTCCTTTCACCTCTGTCCCTTTCCAGAACTCAAAAGAAAATTGTAAAAAACTGCAGTTTGGGAGATTAAGTCCCCTGAGCCACACACAAGACAATAGCCCTCTGTATACTGTCATTGAAATGGTGATTTCAAAGCCATTCTTGACAGATTCCCTCCCCAAAGATGACGATCTACACCTCCAGCAACATAAGTTCTCTATCTGCAGACCTGGAACTTACCCAGCACAATGCCACTACTGTGATTTATACACTACCAATATGTCTACAACCATGAAATGGAAGATTAAATGAGGCTGTGCCACTCCAGCACCCCAAAAGCAGATTCCCAAGCTGTTTCATGGGCAAACTTGCAGCCCCAGCCTGAGACCAACTCCTACAGGACACACCAGCAGCAGCAGATTTTTTCTTCCATTTGTGTAAAAAACAAAGGGTTTCTCATCTCCATAGTCTGTCATGATATGACCAGATGTGCAGTCTAGGCACACACACAGTGGGGAGAAAAAAGGGCAGACGAATAAATTTGCATTAAGCAGGGAGACTGCCTTTTGGTCTAGCCAGGATATTTCCTGAGTTCCAGGCACATAAACACTCATAGGACTCACATCTCTCACTGTGCAAGCAATAAAGTTTGCTACTATGACACAGAAGCCCTGTAAATCAGGCCTGATACAAAATGGCCCAAGTGACTATTAGCCAACAGCTGAGTTGTCAACAACCCTATGTTATGGAGTATTTCCCATAGTACATGATTACATCCACATCCTGTAAGAGCATGTTAATTACATAAATACATTTCATTTATAAATAATAACAAGTTGTAGATTAGCAAATTAAGCACATATAAATATAAAAATAAAAGACACAGGTTGATTTGTGTGGACTTACTTTGGGACTCGCTGCACGGTGAGGATCTCTTGACTGGTTAGTAAAGAGAATTCAGACCACCAGACCAGCCAAATATGCTGGCATTCACCTATATTTTGGTCTCAGGGGGAGAGAAGCAGCTTGTCCCAGACTTCTTGCTGGAGATATCAGTGAGAGCTTTGACTCCTGCTTCTGGGTTAACCATTTACTGCCCTAGAGACTGATATCACCTGTCATCTCTGAGCCCTGGACTACCACCCTACACACCACTTGGACCCATCACTGCAGCTCAGGAACACATTCTCATATCCTCCCTAAACAATTCACCAATATTAAGCCCTGTTCATTCACACACAACTACAACTCCAGGTGTATCACTGCCTCATGGCTCCTTAGACACAAATTAAGCCCAGACATGCAGACAGGGTCGGCAAGTTGCTTAGCAAAAACATGATAGAGAAGTCCTCTCAACAAAACACATACTTAACTACTTGGTAGCCATCCCAAAGTGGCAAAAAGCTCCCTCTGACACCTTAGCAGTTTCTATAGCAACAGGTTGCTGCTAAAAATGTTAGATGCAAAATTCCTCATGTTGGGCAAACAGGAGCTAGGAGGATAGATTTAAAAGAAAACTTCTAAATAGCTGCTGCCAGAGCTAGCACAGGGTCTGCTAATTCAAAAGGTGGTGGTGAAACAACTTAGAAGAAACTCCTAGCTCAACTCCCACTAGTTGGGCAGTGCATGGTGCACAGGGCCATGTCTGTGGAGCACTGTCTCGCAGCATCCCCCAGACCTACAGCATCCCCCAGACCTACAGCATCCCCCAGA
>NW_020897693.1:15704120-15711937 GCF_003984885.1 Neopelma chrysocephalum
CATCCCCCAGACCTACAGCATCCCCCAGACCTACAGCATCCCCCAGAAAGAGGTGGAGCACACGTATTCCTCTCTCCTGCAAGGAAGCACTTGGAAGTGAAACCAGCTGTTTTTAGGAACAGAACTACAGAGCAGCATACTGAGTAGGAAGCCTGAAAGCCAAAATATTAGATTATAGGTTTGGCAGTGCTGCTGCTTCTTCATGAAATCAAGGCTGGGTCATTCAAGCTCTAAGGCCTCAGTCTTCCCAGTACATGAAAAGTAAATCTACCACGGAAGTTCATATGGCTCACGTGCAGCAGGCAAAACATTTCAAAGGCAGCGGCTCAGGCACTGCACCAGTGCAGCACTCGGTTCATTAAACACAACGTTTCAGAGGCAGAAATGCCCTTCCTGGCCTGAGTAACAACCAGCTTAGCATGACATCAAATTTTTCTGTCCGTCTTAATTCCCTGCTGGTGGGAGAAAGCACTTTAGACACCTTGGGGTGAACTTCACACTGATATTCCCTTCACACACACCAGAAGTTCTTGGAAGATTCTTCTGGTCAGATTGAACCCTTATGCACAAAATCAAAGCAGCCACAGCTTAGCTGCAGCTGCACAGAGAAGGGAGGCGGAAGGAAGCCCACCACACTACCAAGAAGTAACTGCATTTGTCTGTGTGGTTCTCAAGTCAGAGTCCTGAAGAACCCACAGGCTTTCCTCACGAATGTCACACCCACTCCCCAGGAACTCACACCAACCTGACTTTGCTTTTATGTGTTGCTGAGTCAGGGGAAAACTCTCTACACACACAAATGTATGTGTATGTGCACGTTTGTTTATGCATGAGCTGTCAACCCCTAAATTATGCACAGATCAACAAGGCTCTTTGAATTCCCAGACTGTGAAGTGCGTGACATTTAATCTCAACCTTCCTTTTGGATTTCATAATGTGCATTATCAGCAATGGCTATTCAGCACACAAGTACCCTTTAGAAAGCTTTCAACAGAAAAAGGAACTAATATAAAGGAGATTGAAAGAGACAATGTCTCTGATGCGTGACAGGTTCTCCAGCTTCCACAAAAGGCCAATGTATGTGTACTGTGAGGATCAAGCATGGACACAGTCTGCCTCCAGCCCAGAATAAAAGCATGTCATGGGTGGAGAGAGTGGGCCTTGGAAGTATGAACTATAGCATGAACCTCTACATCTCCTCATCTCCCTCTTTTTGGTTCCCTGGGAAATAGGCAAGGCGAGCCAAACCCCAGAGATTTCTATTTTAGGACAAGGTGCCTCATCTCCTGCAGTGGTTTACCTCTTTCCATACACCACGGGAGAAGCGTAGATGATGAGAGAGACTAGGTTTTTGATTGCTTTTATATGGATGGACAAGACTCTTGATCCTCACAGTCAGCTTTTCGCTACCTGATCCTAGGCAAATACTGTATCCTTTTTGCACATCTCACAGCACTGAGTCACACTTAGAGATTATTCAAAAAACTAGACAACCACATGCAAGGAAAGGAGTTCCTTCTCTTCTGCTGGATATGGCGATGCTGTGTCCTAAGCAGCTCTTATCAGTCACAGCCACGGAGGACCCACATCTGCCTAAGGAACTAAAGCAAGATTTCTCTTTTTATAGCAGAGAGGAGGCAAAGGTATGGACACCAGTATGCAGCATTGAATAACCTTGGTGACAGGGGATTTCTGAGAAGAACTGAGAGGTCCCAGAGTTAAGAACCTCTCTCCCCATCTTGCCTGGCACATGCAAGAGAAGTCTTAGGAAAGAAAGGATAAAGATAGTACTGACTAGTCCTTCTGCCTATCTTTGTTTCACTCCTCTACCCTGGGACAAGGAGGCAACAGAGACATTCAGGAAGCCAAGTGGTAGCAGCACCCGTGCTGACAAATCAAGTCTCAAGTAACCATGGAAAATGCAGCATCGCCAGATGTCCCATCTCTACTATCAAGGGTTGTTGAAGGACCTTCCCTTCTTTCTACAACTTTAAGTCTCAGACACTTGGATACAAGTTCCAGTAGTATCAGGATCATTCATCAGCATTGTGTGTATATAGACACACATGGTGCTTTGCTATTGCATGTGTGTATATATATACATCTCTGCCAGCAAGTGTACAGCACAGCCTCCTGCTTAGAAGAACTCATGACATAGAAGAGTCCCCATTATCTTATCTGTAATGTCATTCCCATGCAGCAGTGGCTCTAGGGGTTACAGGCTAGCCTCTTTGCCCCCATGTACTTTGCAAGCACCAATGACAGGAACTCAATTTGCACGGTGATGCGATGAAGGGAATAAATTGGGTGGAGGGGATAAACTCATCTGCTTTATTATTCCTCCATCTGTTAACCCTCAATGCATTCTACTTGTCCATGAACAGTGGACGTTTACACAGCTCATGGAAGGGACTGGCTGAACTTGTGATGTACAGCAGCTGGGTTTTTGCCAGACAAGGCAAGAACACATTCATACATCCCAAGGAGCAAATGGTTGCACTGGGTAGGACAATAGGGTAGGAGAGTGGGAGGATGCACTATAGGTGCCTGCTGTTCAGAAGCACTCCAAATCTGTGGCTAGCACTTACTGAGACTCCACAGCAATGCTGATATTAAAGACAGCTATATTTTATTCTCACTTACCATGAAAACAACCTGGGAATGCACAGACAAGTGATCTAAATTCTTCAGTCCCGCTCAGTGTAATCTTTGACTCCTAGCAGATTTTCACTGTCTGTGGAGCAATGTTTAGGTACTCTTTATTGCTATTAAGCAGCTTCTACAGAAACTTTTTTTCCTAGGCCACAAAGAAAATGTTGGTGAAAAGCCAATACCACCTCACTCCCCTGGACTCAGTACTGCAGTTTTTGAGTTTCCCTCTCCCTTCTGCAAGGAGGTAAAACTCACATTTCTACCTACTTGCAATACACCAAACATTTAACATAAACGGCATGCCAGGCAGCTAAAATTAAATGTCCAGTCTTAGAAAGACTAAGAGGGATGTAAAACCATGGATCTTTACAATACCTTGTTTCTTCAGAAAATAGCCTGCTTCCTGGAGCTCCTGTTAAGACTGGCAATACAGCCCTATTTTCGTAACACCATCCTTCCTGAGGGCTCTGGACAATGTGGCAGAGTGTCTGCACCCAGGTTATGCTCAAGCCATTGCCCCATGCATCTCTCACAGCTTTGCAGCAACACTGTACAAGGAGCAGTGAGGTTGCTGCCTAGCTGGGTGCATTTCATCCATAGCAAGGCAGGGCCAGATAGCCAGGAAGGCTGAATTAAAGACACCTTCTTGGCCATCTGGAAGGATCATGGCTGATCTCAGGAAACTGCCTGCTTTGTCACAGCCATCTCCATCTACAGCAGCCCTACTGTAAGCCCAGAAAGAAACTGCAGTGCCCGACAAGGGTCAGAATGATTTTAGGGCTCAGCAACGGGATTCCTGAACTAACCTCTGTCTGCTGGAAGAGCTTCTCAGGTCTTTCCATGACCACAGACATCTGACACCGGAGGTTTGTGTTTCACTCATAAGGTGGCACCACTACAACAGAGTGCTTCTGCTGCCATCGTGGGTTATTGAATGAACTCAGACAAAAACACCATCTGAGTCACCCACGGAGTTTCCTGAAGACTTGTGGGTTTTCTCTGTAGGTCTCTTATTTGGCTGCTGACACAGGCCCCAAAATGTTTACTTTCTCAACCCAGACAGGATATAGCTAAAAACACGAGGGCTGTAAGCCTTTGTGTGCTGCTCTGCCTGCACCTGCCCTGCTGGGCCGACCATTTGAAGTTCTGCTGCCTGATTTTAATAAGAAAAGGAGAGATTTCTGTCTGGTTTGCAGCAGCAGGCAGCTGCAAAGGGGACTACACACTAATCTGCCTCTAAAACACAGAATCACTTCAAACAAATAAATAATCAGGTCGGCAATGGCCAGTATTATCTGACACTCCTCTGTGCACATCTCCTGCTACATTAACTCATACAGCTAGCACCGCTCCCCAGGAGACTGGACTATTGAACCATTGATTTATTTTTTACTGCTTTTCTCCACATGATCTCTTCAGTGCCTTTGACTTAAAATATGTTAATCCAAATCCCTAACAAAAACTTCTAGGAAACTGCAGCAATGGAGCCAGCTACCAGTCTCTATGCTCAGGCTTCTAATTTTGGCTCCACAGGTTCAGAAAGTGAGCATACAGTTTCTAACCACTGACATCAGCAGAAGCTGCTCACCTGTAGCACTAAATCCAGCTACAGTTGTTTTGATCAATTCTCTGTTTTGGTGACAGATCTCCTCTCCCCACAACCACAGCGACAGTCAGTATAAATCTGGACCAGAACTTTCTTACAGACTCTGGGTCCTCGGCTTTGTCCTCTAAGATGAGCTGGGTAAGGGTCCAACCAAGTTCTGGTACAGATGAGTCAGGTGCACCCTAGGCAAGGATTTCCCTGTCAAAACCAGTGCACAAAGATGCTCAATAAGTTGCTATTTTGCATACAGAGGGATAGAAAGACATTTAGAGATTCAGCTAACTGGAATACACACCCACCACACAGAAAGAGGATGAGAGACTTGTGCACATTGTGAAACACAGAAGGAAAGTTCACCACTGGGGTTTTACCAGAGCCCTGGGAGGCAGGGCTGTGGGGCCAGCACTGCATGCTAGGCCATCCAGTAAGACCGTATGCATCTGCAAGCCTCATCCTCTCAATCTGTCATCCAGGGGCAGCCACACTAATCAGGACCACAAATGGGCACTGAAACACATTGAGATGCATTAAGCCTTGCAGATGACACAAAGCTTCACAAACAGAAGAAACCCAAGGCCAGAGATTGATTTGTCATTTCCCTTCATGTCTAAACCAACAAGAGTGTCTTTGGTTACAGCTGGATTTCTTTGTGTACGTCTTTTACTATCTTGAGCAAGAACTCTTCAAACATGGAATGAATTCATGCTAGCCTATGATCTCCAGGACAGAACCAAATCCATATTTTCCAAGGGAAGGCAGAAAGCAATGTGAACAGGGAACACCTGGTCACCTCTTAAGTGTTGTTTTTCCTGGTCTGGAAAAGGTGCCAACATATTTGGGGGCCAGCATTGGACCTTTTCCTGCCGAGACTTGTTTTCACATTCCTACGTCAAAAATACAAAACCCAGAAGATCTACTTTCTATAAATAATGTCCCAATAGTGCCAAGGTCACCAAGCCATTCCCTCTGGCACCAGGCCAGAAGCAGAACACAAATAATCTCAACATCTTTCTGATTCACGTGTGCTTTCTTCCTGTGCCAGGGGAAACCTTGAAACTAAAAACATAGCATTAAGAAGACAGACAGCCCCACTTCATGCACAGATGAGCCCCCAGCTCCACCCAGGTCAATGTGCAGCCTGCTGGGCAGCCTGTTGGGAAGGCAGCCCATCCTGCCTGCATCAGAGGGAGATATTCTTTGTGTTCCAACAGCACGTAGCAGTTCTCATTAGAAATTTGGATACTTACTGGATGAGGACCAAACACACACAGAGGAAAGAACAATTCACAATCCAAACAGTTCAAACTGATGCTTGTAACCAGCATGTGGTACCATCCCTCCCAGCCCCTACTATTCAGCATGTTGACCTTCAGAGAGCTGCAGGACAAGTGAACACCAGCTGCAGATGCACTCCAGGCATTCTGCGTGCTTCAGCACTCGATGCTCATTGAGAACAATAGAAAAACATTTTCCTTTGGATCAAGCCCCAGCCTCCAAGCAGCTCCAAATGGACAGAAAACTCCAGGGCAGGGGTTTATTCTGCCACAGATCAATGGCCACCCCAAGCCTCGCCTTGATGTACCTCTCTGGAGATGCTCTTGTGCTCACATCTCTACAATAAAACCTCACCACAGACCCACAAGTAGAAAGGATCAATTGCTCTTGAGACTGTATGGCAGCCATCACCTTCTCAGCCTCCTAGTTGGGACAACCACCTACCCAGAGAAGAGCTCCCTTGACCTTGCTCTGCACTGCAATCAAAGAACAAGAATGCACAAGACACATTCTAAAGCAACCAAGTCCTACTTTTCCCAGCTGCCATCAGTAGCCAGCCCTTCCCTGCTGAGGTCACCAGGACACCACAGGTTCACAGTGTCCCTCGCACGCCGCTGTGCATGCATCAGGTGTATTTATGCAACCTTGCTGAGATATGGCTAGGGCTAGTTGAGGTGCCTTCATGTTGAGTCTTAGGAGCTTGTTTATTTTGGGGTTTTGCCAAAACCTTTCTAAGAAAACTTCCTCCCTGGGGCAACTCCCCTGCTCAAAGCATAACTACTATTTATTTGCTTTAAAATCACTTTTCTCATTCACAGGCCCTGAATGTCATTATTCAGCAGACTCTGCTATAGTGCAGATAGAGTTACTGAACAAGTTATTTATGCCAAATCCAGAATAGCCACTGCTCTTGCATACGCTGTAGTTTCTCATGGCTCAGCTGTGCTGGTGGTAGCCCTAATGTCAACAAGGTTGGTGTCATTGGTTGCTGCTGGCATTTATAACTCCCAGCCTTGGCAGATAGAGGAGATTAAACGGTACCCATTTAATCACTTGCAGCTCAGGCTTTGCTGGCCCTGATTCTCAGCAGTTGCAAGAGGAACAGGGACATTGCTACGGTAAGGTAAAGGCTCGGTGGACTACAAGTGGCATTGAGGAAGGCAAGGAACAGGCACCGAATAAGGTGCTGCTTCTTGCTCAGCCTGGTTTGCTCAGTTGGAGCTGTGCTCAACTGGAAAGCATAAGAGCTGCTGTTGCTCTAGACGGAGCAGTGCACCTGCTCAGCTGGGACAGCCAGACACTGCAAGTGGCATGGCAGACATCTCAGCATGCAGGAATGTGCGAGCTCAGGCAGGGATGCAGAGCCTGCTGAGAGCCAGCAGGCCATCTTCCCCTCTGTGATGGCAAGGCGTCTGTCCCGGCTCTCTCCCGCATCGCAGCTTTCTCATCCTGTCCTTCTCCCTCCACCCGCAGCCCAAGTACCACCCAGTCTACTATGGCCAAGCCCTCCTTGCAGCCAGAGCTCCCCGGCACACCTACAAGGCTGCATCCCATGGGAGTACAGCTGTGTCAGCTTCCCTCATCCCAACCCGAGGCACTGCTCAGCCATCGAGGCTGACATCCTAGCCTATGCAGCGTTCAGGACACAGCCTTCCCCTTCGGGTACCTGAGGTACTCATTTGGGGACTGTATCCTGTGATTCTTCCCGAGCACGAATAAAAGGATGGGGCACTTCCAGGAAAGAAGCGACATCGGACCTCAGCCTTTGAGTCGAGTGACGGCCAGGAGAAAGCCCTCGCCACGAAGTGACCGCCTGCGAATCAGCTCGCAGGGCGGCACGGCTACTGTTCCTCCAACGCCTCGGGGTAACCTGCCACTCTCCCACCAGCATGCAGCGCTCCACCACCTCCTCCTCCACCCATCTCACCCGAACCAGGCACGGCGCGGACAGAGACCGTCCCATCACAGCCATGCGCAGGCAGCACAAAGGTTGATCCCTCTCCTGCCACCCCTGTCCGTCCGTCAGTCCATCGGTCCGTCCACCCATCCCTCCCCCGTCCGCGACGACTCCCGCCTGGGATTGGGGGTCGGCTGCCAGCAGCGGGCTTTCTCGCGGGGGGCACGGCCGCAGCGGGGTCGGCGCCCCCGGCCCCCGAGACTCCGTGGGGCGGCAGGGAAAGCCCGCGGCGCGGAGGGACGCGCACTCACCGCCCTAGCGCAGGTCCCGGCGGCGGCGCGGGGACGTCCCGAGGGCTCGGCGCGGCTGCCCCATGGGCAGAGCAGT